>NC_091453.1:14415073-14715073 GCF_964237555.1 Oryctolagus cuniculus
AAATATCTATTCTGGAAGAACTATGGCATGGATTTCAAATTTCTCGTGGCCAAAATGAACATCATTTAATTCAATTTTTCCACAACCTTTCTGAAGTACTCCCACATGTATACAATAGAATATTAATCAGTCTTAAAAAGGAGGGCAGTCCTGTCATTTTTGACAACATGGATGAATTTGAAGGGCATTGTGCTAAGTGAAGTAAGTTAACCACAGAATGACAAATACCACATAGTGTGGATTCTAATGAAGTTGGTGTCACAGAGGTAGGGAGTAGAATAATAGTTGTCAGAGACTGGGAAGTAGGGTGGAAAGGAAAGGAATGGAGAGTTATCAAGCATATACTATTAATGGAGGGTTGCTGATCAAAGATAAAACATTTCACATAGACAAGAGGAATAGGTTTTGGATTTTTTGTACAGCAGGTAACTGTAGTCATAAATAATATGTATATATTTCAATGTAACTAAGAGTGAATTTTCAGTGTCTCACCATAAACGTGATAACTGAGATGACAAATATGTTAATCAGCTTGATGTAATGATGCTACATGTACCAAAACTTTATGCTGTACACCATAGATGTATATAATTATAATATGCCAATCAAAAATCATGAGCAAATATTTTTAAAACAAGTTTTATTTATTTACTTATTTGAAAGGCAGAGTTACAGAGAGGGAAGAAGAGACACACAGAGAGAGGTCTTCCATTTGCTGGTTCACTCCCCAGATGGCCTCAGTGGCCAATACTGAGCCAGGGCAAAGCCCCGAGCCAAGAGCTTCATCCGTATCTCCCACGTGGGTTGCAGGAGCCCAACCATTTGGGCCATGTTTAGCTGCTCTTTCCAGGCCGTTAGCAGGGAGTTGGATCCAAAGCGAAGCAGCCGAGACTCTAACTAGTGCTTATATGGTATACTGGCATCACAGACAGAGGCTTTACTCACTATGCCACAATACAGCCCTGCTAAAACATTTTTTTAAATTTCTGTTTTAGGCTTGAGGATACCTCCTCATAGAGCAGAAACAGAATTTCTCCCCCACAGGAGCCAGTGCAATAAAAAAAATCACATGAAATTATTTGAAGAAAAATTCTAAGCCTGTGCTAGAAGTTCTCATAATATATATTTTTTCTGTTCATCTGTTTTCAGCCCTTCATCTCATGGTCTAAGGGGAAAATCATTCAGCAAAGAGTGAAATGGAGAGAAGGAAGGTGGGATCAGACAAAGGAGAGAGAAATGGAGCACACCATGGAAGTATTCCGTTAAAAAATAAGAGAAATGAAATGAAATCCGGTTTAAAAAATTCTTCATAGCATCAAAGAAATTTTAAAAAGTTGTCTATTAAAATGAGGCTATGCATTATGAGATTAAAAAATGAATGATGTAACAAGAGAACTTCCAGAATTAAGGGATTAAATATAAGAGAAAATGTGCAGAAATTTAAAATGCACAAAAAGAAGCAAAGAGCAAAACTTATGATACAAAGAAATGAATCAGTTGTCTAACAGTGAGTACTGGTAAGTCACAGAGGAAGTACAGAAAAAGTATAATGACTAGCCTTAAAATAAGAATAGAAGAGACTGTGTTGTGGCAAAGTAGTTTAAACCACCACCTGCAACACTAGCATCCTATATCGGAGCAATGGTTCAACTCCTGGCTGCTCCACTTCTGATCCAGCTCCCTGCTAATGCACTTGGGAAAGCAATGGAGAATGCCCCAAGAACTTGGGCCCCTGCCACTCATGTGGGAGACACCCAGGTTCCTTACTGGGTCTGGCTTGGCCCAGCCCTGACTGTTGCTGCCATTTGGGAAGTGAACCAGCAGATGAAGGATCTCCGTCTCACTGTCCTTCTCTCTCTCTGTATCATTCTGCCTTTCAAATATATAATATAAATCTTAAAAAAAGAATAGAATATGTGAAATAGAAAATCAATATATTTTAAAATATGAGACAAGGGGAGTTTTTCTATAATGAAGAAAGAGTTAATACTGAATTTGAAAGAGCTCACCATACGCTACAACAATCCACAATGAGTGTTAGTGTTAACACATATCCTAGTAAAATCATAAAAACAACAAACATATCACCTAGAAGCCATTAGAGAAATTAAGGCATTAAGTTGGGGAAAAATGTTTACATGGGCTACTATTTCTCTTCAAGAATATTAGATGTAGGAAGCAAAAACAGCAATACCTACTGGATTTTCTAAAAATAGCATTTCAACTTTTAAATGTTAACATGTGCATTCTAGAAAATTAAAAAATACAGGAAACAAAGAACACGTAAGCATCCATAATCACAAGCAGTTTACAGTTCAACGCGACCTTCCAGTTCTGTTTGTGGCTGTGTTTGTTCTGTACATGTACATATACACAATGAGTACACGTTTGTGTGGTTTACCAATTAAAAACCTGGAGGTCATGACTATTTTGATAATCAAGAATACAATACACCAACCCCAATGGGAGAGAAATGCAATCCTGACTTTCTCATGGTCAAAAAATGCTTAAAAACAAAAATTAGAATCCTCTGGATATAAAATGCTGGCAGAGTTATAATTAAAATACTACATTCTCTTAATGTTCAATTTAAAGTGAGGCACAAAGCAATGGAGTGCAATAAGTATAATGCTTCTAAAATAATTCGTTATCAAGTATATACTATTAAAATGATGGCTAGAAGTTATTTCTATTGGGTACATCTATAGTATATTCATATACTACAGAAAAACGAAATGCACACATACATCAGTGGCTACATGTTATTTACTTTTAATATATGTTAAGCACTTCTAACATCTATGATTTCAAATTATAATATAGGTTTGTTCACTATATACACAATAACACTGAAAAACCTGTATATGTATAACAAAGGCTATATTTGGAAATTTCTCTCTATACAGAGACAATCTTACCTAGATTCTTCTTCATACTCCTTTTTACCTTTATCTACCTAGTGTACAATTATAATCACCTGTAACACTAAGAGATAATTTCAGCAATTATTCTTCCATATGTTATTTTTATTTTCAGGAGATTTCATTCATATTAGCTTTAAACAGAAATGTAGAAAAGTTCAATAACTCTACTTTTGTCATAACTGGCAACCTCTGAATTTTAGAAAAACTAATGTAAAATCAAAACTAGTTTATCCATTACAAACATTATACACTAACGAAGGGAAGCAACATGCATAGAACACAGAGGGCAAGGGCTTGTCTAAAACTGTCCAACTATAAACACACCAGCACAGAGCCCTAAGCCATATCTTCTCCTCTCTCTTTGATCAATTCAACATGTACAGACAGTGGGTACTGTCCAATGAGAAGGTTTAGCCAGGTGCATCCTGAAAAGCAAGAAATCATCTGAATTTCATTTGAAAGTATTGTTGTATCAGCATTACTATAAATCAATTGGACATTTCTAAAGATGTAGAAAATCTACCTATCAAAAATAAGAAATTACCTGTCCGTTTTGTACACAGTCCCATTAAACAAAACTTCTTATATATAATGGTGCTTACATTTGAAGATGTTTTCTAATTGTGACCATTGTGATTCTCAATCCTATCCTCCTCACTTCTTCCTGTGCACCACCAATCCAGTAGACAATTATAGGTGACTGTACTGCTCAGAGGTGGATGAATGAATTCAAATTCATTTTCAAAAGCATTTTCCAAAGAAAAAATTTACTAAGTTTCAACACAAGATATACAAATGTGTTAGTTTTATTCACACAATTAAGAATCTATGCAACATTGAAACAAGATACTTACTGGCTATTGCAATATTGGGACTTTTTGTCCATAATGTACTATAAATATAGCAACAAAAAATGCAACTAAAAGAGGAAGTTTAGTGATTTAATTCCAAAAAGATAAAATTTTATAAGAATGTTAATAATAGTTAACAAATGTGTTTTTTTAAAAGATCTATTTATTTATTTGAAAGTCAGAGTTACACAGAGAGAGGAGAGGCAGAAAGAGGTCTTCCATCGAATGGTTCACTCCCCAGTTGGCTGCAAAGGCCAGAGCTGCGCCAATCTGAAGCCGGGAGCTAGGAGCTTCTTCCGGGTCTCCCATGTGGGTGCAGGGGCCCAAGGACTTGGGCCGTCTTCTATTGCTTTCCCAGGCCATAGCAGAGAGCTGGTTCAGAAGAGGAGTAGCCGGGTCTCCAACCGGTGCCCATGTGGGATGCCGGCGCTTCAGGCCAAGGCATTAACCCACAGTGCCACAGCGCCGGCATGTTTTTCTCTCACCTACCCTCCACTACTAGCAGCAGGCTAACTATCCACTTGCTGGCCACTGATTTCTCCTTTGGCCTCATCCAAAACACTGATCTTCTGTTGGGCCCACCAAGGAAGGCATTGCTCTGTCTGGTCATGGTGAGGCAGGATCTACTTCCTTTGGGACATAGAGGTTGCACCAAGTGCTGTGATTTACATGTCTCCATGAGGCCGAGGTGGCCAAGCTTACACCTCCATAGGCCACTTCTCACACCTTTGGAGTGCCTATGGCCCTGCATGGCATTCTGACATCTAGCAACTTCTGGACTCCACTTACTGAAGGAAACAAGTGGAAGGACCTCATCAGGATCCTGGGAGACCAGGGTCACAGAGGCTGCCACTGTAATAATCAGGTCACCAGGACAAGTTGTTGCCAACTCGAAAACTGGCAGGGTCCCAAGTGCACAGGAAGACTGGCACAAGATTCTCAGATCCCTGCCACGAGCAGATGGTGGCCTGAAGACCCTCAGAACCCTAGTGAGTGAGCCACTGGTGGCCAAAAGAGCTCTTAGGGGAACCAGCACAAAGGATGGAAGTGGGAGGAAGGCCTCTGAGGCAATAGTACGAGGTGCAAACAGTGGATGGACCAATGCTTATTTCCACAGCACAGGAGCAGATACATGGTCAGTAGGGTCTCAGTTCCACAACAAACAGCCATGGTAGTGGCAAGAAAGGCTCTCTAGGTCCCCAGAGAAAAGACCATACAGGGGTTGAAAGCGCAACTGGATCCAGAGCCCATGGGTAGGCAGCTGGTTACAAAGGACTGCCTGGGAATCAGTGTATGGCACGGATGTTTGCTAATCGGGCCTGAGGTTCTGGAGTACAAATAGGGATAAAGTGAATCTGAAAGAGTAAGTGGCTAGCAAAACAGTTCTAAGAGTCAGCAGGGAAAGAACCCTGGGTTTCAGCATAGGAGAGATGGTGACTGGAATGGCAAAGAGGTCTGAATGCATATACTAGGTTACTGCAAGGGGCCCCAAGGCACTGGCCTGTTGGACAGATGACTGCTCATTGGGCCCTAGGTTTCACACCACTCAGGCATGTTAGTTACCATAAGGCACCAGCAGAGGAGAAGAACCATTGCTGACGCCCTTATTCCCCAGCATGTGGCAGGAAGGTGGAAGAGCCCTGGTTTCCCAATGTGGGATGGAAGGTGGCGGCAAGGGCTGTATTTTCCCAGCCTGGGACACACAGATTACTGAAAGGTCTTGTCCAGGAAAAAAAGACACATCTGGAAATTAGTAAGGAAAGACTTTCAGATGGACTATTGAAATAGGAGAAGGAGGACAGGTAGACTAAGCAGACCTAAAATTTAAGCCAGAAACATCTCAGGGAAGAGCTAGGTGAGCACAGCTTTTCATTGAAGACACCACGGGGTAAGTGGCTGTGGAAGAAGGCAGAAAATGCTAAAAATTGCTAGCAGGAGAGCTTGAAATTTCATCAATTTTTCTAATATTGCAATAAAGGGACGTCTGAGGCAAGACATGTTTGTGTTTAAGTACATGAGGCAGAGGTTTGAGGGTGAGATGAGTTAACAATTTGTAGTGAAAGAAATTCCCATAAAGATTAGGATCTAGCAGTACTAGTTAAGACCGTCCAAAGATATGTCAAGCATAATGTTTGATCTTGTTATTCCTGTCTCTGTGCAAGACAGGTGGGGCAAGAGACTATCCTTGAACAGATCAGGGATAAAGGGAATATAAAAGAGGGAATGGCTAAGTAAAACAGACCTCAGGGTGAGTGTTTTCTTGGTGGTGTTGTCCCTGTAGGAACAATCAGACCATCTGTTGGGTCAGCTGGCAGAGCCCAAGTTTTTCAGGATTCTATAGTAGAGACATCTTGAAAGAGTGTTGCACCAAATGAAAAGGATAATTATTCTTTAAAAAAGTGAATATTAAAATATGGAGCCAGGAATTTAACCCTAAGGTATTCAGTTCAGCAATCCCAAGATGTCAATGGATGGAAATCTTTCAACTGCGCAGCATTGCTCAGTGAATTTTTATTGCGGTTAGTGATGTCATCCATAGTCTTTACTTACCTTTCTTACAGGGATATGTGTGGCCTGATTATTTCGCCAGACTGCCTTAGGATCCCAAACACTTGTCCAGGGAAAATCCCAGCCATTCACAGTTTGTTATAGCGGAGAATACCTTAAGGTGTATATAACGTTGTTGGGCTCTAGCTCAACAATGCTCCGTCAAACTCCGGAAAGTCAACTACAAGACTAATGATACTACCTAAAAGGATCTGTATGGTCATGTTTTAGTTTTTGGTATTTCTAAGGTAGGAGAGAGGGAGTCAAGTTGGGAATGTAAGATTGGAGTAATGCAGCCAGATACTGACAGAAATTGAAAGAATTGAAAATTTGGTCTGAGATGCCATTTCAGAATCCAGTCCAATTTACAGTTAGGCACTATATAAATATATATATATATATTGCATATATATATATACATATGTGTATATATATATATATATATATATATGAAAGGTAGAGTTACAGAGAGTGAGAGGGGGAAACAGAAAGGGAGAGAGAGAGATCTTCCATCTGCTGGTTCACTCCCCAATGGCTGCAACAGTTGGAGCTGGACCAGGCTGAAGCCTATCCCTAGGCATTTTATTATTTTAGATGACGTTATAAATGAAATTGCTTTCTTCTGATTTTTTTACTATTACTGTGTAGTAACACAAGTGAATTTTATGTTTTGATTTTGTACACTGAAACTTTGTTGAATTTAATTTTTTTAGCTGTGATTCTTTTTTTGTGTGTGGAATCTTTAGGATTTTCTATATATAGGATCATGTCATCTGTGAATAGAGATAGTTTTAGTTATACCTTTCTATTATGGATTCTTTGTATTTCTGTTTCTTGTCAAATTTTCTGGGTTGGAAACTCAAGCACAATGCAAAAGGAATTGTAGAAGAATACATTCGTGTCTTGTTCTTGATCTTCAAGGAAAGCTTTATCATTCATTCCCATTGAGTATGATATTACTTGTGATTTTCTTAGACATGTCCTTTATTGTGTGGAGAAATTTCCCTTTTATTCCCAGTTTCCTCAGAGTTCTTACTGTGAAAGTGTTTTATTGAATGCTTTTCCATGTCAATTGAGATAATCATGTATTTTCTCCTTTGTTCTGTTGATTGATTTTCTTATGCTGAGTCACCCTTACATTCCTGGGTTAAATCCCATTTGATAACAGTGTAAAATCCTTTTAGTATGCTGTTGGATTTGGTTTGTTAGTATTCCATTGATGATTATTGCATCTATATTCATACAGGATGTTGGCTTGTAATTTTCTTTCTTGGTGATGCCTTTATCTGGCTTTGTTATCAAGGTAATGCTCGTCTCATAGAAGGAGTTAGGAAGTAATTCTTTCTTTTTCTATCACCTGGGAACTCTTTTTTTTAAAGAATAATGTAACACTTTTATTTACATTTATTTACATAACACTATTTTAATATGCAGAAGTTGCCCCCATATGGCTTTTTAAAATTTGTATTAGTTTTAGTTTAAATGCAGTGAGACAAAGAGAGAGAAAGAGTAACAAAGATATGTTTAAACTTATGATGGAGAACATAAAATGTCAATTTAAAAGAGGGAGTAGGACTGATGTTGCAAAGCAGGTTAAGCTGCCCACTATGATGTGGCAGGGTCCCGTAGAAGCCTCGGTTTCTCCATTTCTGCTCCTATCCAGCTCCCTGCTGATGCACCTGGGAAAGAGCAGAAGATGACCAAGTACTTGACACCCTGTCACCCATGGAGGAGATCTGGGTGGAGTTCCAGGCTCCTGGCTTTGGCTTGGCCCATCTGTGGCCATTGTGGCCATTTGGGGAGTGAATGGTAGAGATCTCTCTCTTTCTCTTTCTCTCCCACCCCTCCCCATCTCTCCGCAACTCTGTCTTTCAAACAAATAAATAAATCGTAAAACAAATAAACAAAAAAATGTAGAGGGTCACACATACTCAAAATTGATTTATGCAGAACAGAGAAATTTGAAGATGCTTCTGAAATTTAACCAGAACTTTCATAAACCATAGGAAAGGGTATGCAAGTTTCATACATTAATTCAAATGTTTATTGAATACCTGCGATATTCTGGGCAAGGTTCAACATGCTAGTGATAGAGCAGGAGGCAAAATAAAGACTTTAACTTATAAATTTATATTCTAATGAGAAAATCAATGAACAAATAAACGTAAATGAATGCTATTTCAGATAGTGAGTGCTAGGGAGAAAATAAAGAATATAGGATGAGGGGCAGTTGGTAGAGGAATGCAACTCTATATAGGGTGAGGAAGGAAAGTTCAACTGCTAAGGTGGCTTTTGAACAGAGACCTAAGGAAGTCTTCTAGTTAGTTGATTATCTACTGTTCCTGGGGAGAGGGGGGAGGGGTCAGTGTGGCATTTTACTCTGAGTGAAAACAAAAAACTACTAAAAAATGTAAACAAAGAGTGTTCTTTTAACAAAATCACTACAAAAGAAGGGATGAGAGTTAAAAATGAGTTTTTGTTTAGAGTAGTATCTTCACAAATAAAGCTATTTTAATTCAGGCTTATAAAAATGTACTTTTTGTCTATTAAATATAAGGCCATGAGTTACTCCTTAATCAATTCACTATACAGTTAAATATTTATGTTTATTTTAGATTTTTATTTTTCATTTATAAAAATATCAGTTAGCGTGTATTATTTCTGCTTTCAATTGCTAATCCCTGGGAATAGCCAATTTACAAAAACAATGCACACTTGAAGAGTAGCAACCTGTAGCAATTTTTAGAATTCCAGGACCAATATCTAGTATAAGTGTCACTATTCAAATTTAAGACTTATAAGGAACCAGAATAAATCAGTGCAATGTTCTATAAACTAATCTTTAGTTGCAGAATCTTTCAAAGAAATCTAAACTTCAGCTAAACAGATATACAGATATTTTCCCAATATCCACTTATTGTATAAGGTCAGATATATAATTTTTACTAACATAAAGTAGATAAATGAGAACACTCCAACTTCTCTGATGAATCATAAAATTTTAAACTAGTTATTAATATTATATCAATCTCAATATCCAGTGTACTTCTGAATTTTGTTTAAATACCTAGTGTTGAGAAAATCATGCTCAAAGAACTAAGAAACTATCTTTTGTGGTGTAGTGGGTTAGACTGCTGTCTGCTAGACCAGCATCCCATATGGGCTGGTTCATGTCACAGCTGCTCCAATTTTGATCCAGCTCTCTGCTAATGGCCTAGCAAAGCAGCACAGGTTGGCCCCTAAACACATGTAGGAGACCTGGAAGAAACTCCTGACTCCTGGCTTTGGCTTGACCCAGCCCCAGCTATTGTGGCCATTTCAGGAGTGAATCAGCGGATAAAAGACCTCTCTCTCTACCTCTCTGGTTTTTTTTTTTTTTTTCTGTAATTCTTTCAAATAAATTAAAATAAATCTTAAAAATATAGAAAAAAGAAATTACCTTATTACATCTAGTTGTTACTACAGTTATTTGTTTGCCTTTTAAGACAATTCATTGCTTAAATATATCCTCTACTTTTGATGAGAAATTAGAAAAACTTATTTTAGAAATTACTGTTGCTGTATCTAACTGCATGCATTCTTTCAGGGTGATTATCCACTCCAATAGAGTAGATTTTGGAAGATCTTTAAATGAACTGGTATTAATTCTTCTTTAAAAGTTTAAACGTTTAATTGAATTGATTGAATTAAGCTATCTTGTCATGGATTATTCTTTGTTGGGAGGTTTTGATATCTGATTCAATCTCTTTACCAGTGTAGATCTGTCAAAAGTTCTACTTCCTTTTATCACTTTAGGTAATTTGTGGGTTTCTAAGAGTTTGTCCATTCCATCCAGGTTATTTAATTTATTGGCATGCAATTTGTTCATAGCATTATAATCTATCTTTTCCTTCAGTGGTGATTAGAAATGTCTCCACTTTCATTTCTGATCCTAATCCTAATTATTTGCATCTACTTCTTTTTTTCAGTCTGATTAAAGCATTGTCAATTTTGCTGATCATTCCCAAGAACCAATTTAGTTTCATTGATTTTCTTTTTTTTTTTTTTCTGCTCTCTGCTTCACCTATTTCTCTCCAATTTTAGTATTTTCTTTCTTCTCCTGGCTTTGGTTTCAGTTTGATCTTCTTTTTCTAGTTGCTCAAGGCATAAAGTTAGGCTATTAATTTTACTTTCTCTCTCTCTTCTTTTTAATTAGTACACTTCATTTTTAGAGCAAATTTAGGTATATAAGTAAATTGATCAGAAAGTACTGAGTTCTCACTCCCATGTATATGCTTTCCCTGTTGTTAACAACTTGCATTGCTTCTATATATTTGTTACCATTGAGGAGTCAATATTGATACATTATTATTAACTATGATCCATCATTTGTTTTAGGGCTCACTCTTGGTGTTATACATTCTATGGCTTTTAACAAATGTGAACTGACATATAAACCATTACAATGTTACACAGAATACTTTAATTACCCTAAAAATCTTCTGTTCTCCACCTATTCACTCCTTTCTATCATTCTTCAAAACCCTTGGCAGCCTCTGAATTTTTTTTTTACTGTTTCCACAGTTTTGTCTTTTTTAGAATGTTAGTTGATATTATATAGTAAATAGCTTTATTTCACTTAACCAATGTGCATATACAGTACTTCTATGTCCTTTCAAGACTTTTGTCCTTTGCATTATGGGATGATATTCTGGTATATGGATGTGTCACATTTTTTTTTCATTCATTTATTGAGGGACATTTACATGGCTTCCAAATTTTAGCAGCTATGAATAAAACTGTTATAAACAATTGTCTACAGATATTTGTGCAACTGTAACTTTTCAATTCATTTGGATATATACCAAGTAAGTGTAATTGCTGTACTACATGGTAAGAGTATGCTTACTTTTGTAAAAAACTGCCAACCTGTCTTCCAAAGTCTCTATATAATTTTAAGTTCCTACTATCAATGAACAAAAATTCCTGTTGCTCAATGCCCTCTACCGCATTTTGTGTCAGTGTTTTGTTTTTAACATTCTGGTAACAGTCTGATGGTATTTTTGAATTTAGAACTCCTTAATAACATAGGATATTGATCATCTTTAATATGCTTACTAGCCATCTTCTTTGGTGAGGTTTCTATTCATCTCATTTGCCTATTTTTCTTTTCTTAATGTAAAATATTCTTTGTATCTTTTGGATGTTGGTCGTTTATCAAATATGGTTTGCAGAGATTTTTCTTCCAGTCTGTGGCTTATCTTTGCATTCTTATAACAGTGTCTTATCGATCAGAAATTTTTAATTCTAATGAAATTCAACTTGCCTATTTTTTTTTCCTTCCATGATTCATGCTTTTGTGTTGCAACTACAAATGTCACTCTCAAAACCAGGGTTATCTAGATTCTCTCCTAGGTTATTTTCTAGAAGTTTCTTATATTTCTGTGTTTTGTATTTAGCTCTTTGATCCATAACCAAATTACTATGGTTTGCATAGCAGGCAACAGGCTGATGACAGAAAATCTCTTGAATTAGCAGCACGCCAGCAGGGTATAGCAGGAGGAAGGCTGGAACAGTAGCTAGTAGAATGTCTGGTGGTAGAATTTTCCCTGGGGCACTAGCTCTGTGAACTGAGGCCAAATGGGCTCTTGCATCATTAGTTTACAGGCCGACTGGGGTCCAAAAGGCCTTATGGTACTTCTGGGTTGGGCCAACACTGTGACCTAAAATGCTCTCATGTCTATTGCGAGCTGTTTGGTAGCCAAAGAACCTTTGGTTCCCCCGCCAAAGAATGAGTTGCAAGTGTGCAAAAACACCCCAATCATAGATGATGATGACTCTGGTGGCCAGAAGTTTCCCCAATGCACTAGATAAGGTGGCAGAAAGGCTCCTTGAGGCACACCATGCTGTAAGGATGATTGCCTATACTCCATAATATGGGATCTAGGGTCCACATGACTTTCTGGAACCCAGTATGTAAGAAATCTTCTTTCAAAAAGGGTCCACAGGTGATGAGTATAAGGGGAGAAGATATCTAAAGGTGCTGCAACATACCAGTGCACTGGCCAATATATGTGTGGAAGAACCCTGGGATTCTGGAGGTAGGAATAAACTCAATGTCCAACACATTCTGTTTTACAGTCTCTAAGAAGAATGATGGTCCAAAAGCTGAGTAGTTTCCACAGCTCATACACTGGCTGAGGGGCATGAAGGCATAGGACCCTTAGGGTCTGGGCTCTCTGATGTCTGGGACACCCCCAAGGAGAGAATGCATAGGAAGGTCAGTGATCAAATTCTTTCAGGTTACATTGCACATGAGCTAGCTAAGGGCTGAAAAAGTCATTGGCTCCCCAGCTTCATGCTACCTTGTGACCAGAAGGGTTATTTTCTGCATAACACAGGTAGGCTGGTGGCAGAAGAACCTTTGGTATTCAGGATAAATTGGGGCCAGTAGGAGACTTAGAACTCTGCTGAGTGTGCAGGTTGGTAGTCAGAAGCTTCCACTGGGGGGATGTGTTGTAGCACAGTGGGTTAAGCTGCCACCTGCAAAGATAGCATCCCATATGATTGCCGGTTCAAGCCCTGACTTCTCCACTTCCTACTCAGCTCCCAGCTAATATCCTTGGGAAAGCAGCAGAGGGTTGCTCAAGAACTTGGGCTCCTGCTACCCACGTGGGGAGTTCTAGGCTTCTGACTTTGGCCACATGGGGAGGAATGAGTTGGTGGATTACCTCTCTCACTCACTTGTTTGCTCTCACTCGAACTCCTCCTCCATTCCTCTCTCTCTCTCTCTCTCTCTGTAACTCTGTCCTTCAAAAAAATAAATAAATCTCTAAAAAAAAAAAAACTTCCACTGGGCACCAGGGGAGGGTAGAGTAGACAGACAGATGGCGGTCAGAATGGCTGTTGGTTTCCCAGTGGTGATCATTACCATGATTGTTCTCCAGTTTCAACAACTGTCATGCAAAATAATGGCTGGAAAAACCCCACATCCCAGCATACTGGTGCACTGTGGTATAAAAGGACCATGAAAAACATCTAGAGCTAGAAGGACCTTGATGAAAGAAGTGATAGATGTGCAGGACCAAAAGAAACATCATTGTGCTGAAAATACAGTTCTCAAAGGGACTGAATATTCCACAGCACAGGATCCGTGTTAATGCTGTTAACAGCCCATGGAACTCCAGTGCATGGACAATTTGTCCACCACAAAGGGTCACCAGACAGCAATGCCCGGTCACCAGACATCTGGAAGTGCCCTCTAAGGCACAAAGAGAGGTGGAAGGCAACTGTCAGGAAGAGTACTGGACCTTGAAAGGGCATAATAGTCCCAGGCATAAAAGCTTAATCCTAATGACAGGCAACTGTGAGAATCTGGAGTTCTAGTGCACAAAGTCTTTTTTGGGACCTAAAGAATCACTGAAACCCTACTGAGAGGCAGGTTTCTGTGAAAGAAGGATCACCAAGTCACTCAAGTGACGTACAGATGGTGACCAAGAAAGATCAACAATCCTGAACCATCATGCTTACTGAAAGCTTAGTGTTCTGGAATTCCTTGTGGGGAGCCAGTGCCATAACTGGCACCCACACCAGGCAAACAGGCAAGCTCTTGGACAGGCCAGTGATCTAAAGGGTTTGAAGTTAAATTGGAAACTGTGTGGCTAAGGATTAAAGAAGTATCATGTTCCCAGTGTAGGCATGTTTGGTGATAGGAAATGTTCTTTTCTGTATCAACCCAACAGATTATTGGCAGAAGACCTCGGGATCCAAGGCATATGAGGTGATTCCAGGCTGGAAGGAACCACAGAAACCCTGCAAGGGATGACACTGTTGGTTAGAAGGTTCATCAGGGCACACACCGGATAAAGGGAATAGAAAGGACAGAGGCTAAAACAGATCCAGATCCTGAGAAAAAATGCAAATGTCTGGAAGGAAACTTGCAACAAAATCAGAACACAAAACTGGTGGTGTGAACGTGCACCAGGGTATCACAGGAGTACAGGGGAGGGAAGAAACAGTGAGGATTGTGGCCTTAAGAGCCCAGATTCCTAAGAAGAACGTGCCCAAGGCTCAAAGAGGCACCGCATTGGTAGTCAGAAGGTTCACCCAGGTACTCAATGACTGGATTGGTCTGGATGTCTAACATGAAAGTGAGCAAGGCCAGAAGGAAAACCAGAACTCTATTACTAGACTGAAAGTTCATATAGGCACCCACAACAGTGGGAAAGGTGAGAGAAAAGGAAAAGATCACAGTGAAATGGATCCAATACCTGAGATGAACGTGCCACCACTGAAAGAAAACTAGAATCTATTGAGGCACCATAGCTTGGTAGAAATGTTCATCCAGGCATCCGCAGAAGCACAGACAGCTGAGGGCGAGGTGGAGGATGATGAAAGATAGGACTCTGATACTAGAGAGAAAGGCTACAAAGCTGGAAGGAATCCTGGAAGCCCATTGCTGCACCACTTTGGTGATCAAGGGGGTACCACATTTTCCTGTAGTGGTGGAGAGGATGTGAGGAAAATGAGTGTGGCCAAAGTAGCTCTGATGTCTGAGATGAACATGTCAAAGCCAGAAGGAATCTGCAACCTCACGCAGGCACCCTATACTTGGTGGAAACGTTCGTCCTGGAACACACAAGAGGGGCATGGGAGCACAGAGGTAAAGGACTGTCACAGAAAGGGCTCGCTTCTGAAAGGTCGAAGGAACCCTGGAGCCCTATTGATATAGGTGATTGGTGATCACTACCTATATCTGGTTTAATGACAGGAGTAGGTAGGAAGAGGGTTAAAGGCTAAGACTTATGGCAAAAATCGTTTGCCATATGATTTGAAAATGTAGAAGGCCAAAAGGAAACCCGGAACCACAGTGAGCAGCAAAACAGTGATCAGAAGATTCACGAGGGTACTCACTGCAGTGGGGATGAGAGGAAAGGGAGGCCAAGAAACCCCAAAACAGTGTGGTGGTGGAGCACACAGGTGGAGGAAAGTCCATGCAGGCATTCAAGATGTAGAAAGAACATGGGAATGGGACAGCACTGTGGCAAGCAGGGCTGTAATGTTTTGTAGTTAAGTGCCCCCAAACCGGAAAAAACAACAACAACAAAAAACAAAAACAAAAACAAAAACAGGAATCCTATTGTGGCTACACACTCACACTCCAGGCAAATGTTCACACCAGCAGCCATGGAAGTCAGGAGAGTTGGATACAAAAGGGAAGAACGGTGGCTGACAGGGATCAGATGCCAAAAAGAAAGTATACAAAAGTGGAACCAAGCTTAGTGGTGGAGAGGGTGGGAGAGAAATGAGTGTGGTCAAAGGGGTTCTGATGTGTGAGGTGACAGGGACAAATGGCGGAAGCAACCCGAACCCTGTAGCAGTGCCCTCACTAAGGGCGACTGTGCATCCTGGCATATACAGATGGGAGGGCAAAGGTTAAGAATGGTGGCAACAGGGTTTGTTTTCCAGCGGGGAATCTGCACATGATATTAAGGAACCCTAGAACCTTAGTGATATAGGCGAATAATGATAGCAACGTGTGACGAGTTTAAAACTGTAGTATGCAGGAAGAGGGTAAAGGCTAAAGCTCTTGGCAAAAATCCATCATTTGATGTTTTATTTGAAAATATGCAAGGCAAGAAGGTACCCGGAACCCTAGTGAGCAGTGGCTTGGCGGCCGGAAGAGTCACCAGGGTACCCACGGAAGTGGGGAGGAGAGCCAAGGTTGCGGAACGATGGGTGTGGGAAGAAACCCTGATACTATGTGGCTGCGGCACATTGGTGGTGGAAAGGTAAGTCCTCCAGACATTCAGGGGAGTAGGAAGAGGGTGTGAACCGGTCAGCAGTGTGGCCAAGAGGGTTTCAGCATCTTTGATGAAACTGTTTCAAACTGTTAGAAACCGGGAACCTTTTTCCGGTTACACCGTCGGGGCGAATGTTCATCCTGGCACCTAGGGAAGTGAGACAGGGTGGGGGCAAAGGGCCAGGATGGTGGCTGACATGGGTCAGATGCCGGACGGAAACTTTAAAAAGCTGCAAGGAACTCTGAAACCCTATGGCTTCACCACAGTGGTGGTGGTGGGTGGTTCTGGTTTTCCCCAAGCGTAGTGGTGGAGAGGGTGGGAGAGAAATGAGTGTGGCCGAAGGGGTTCTGATGTGTGAGATGACAGGGGTAAAAACCGGAAGCGAACCGAATGTTATAGAGGCGCCCTCACTAGGGGTGAATGTGCATCCTGGCATCCACGGGATGACGTGGCAGGGCAAAGGGCAACAACGGTGACAGCAGGGTTTATTTTCCAGCGGGGAACCGGCATACTGCCCTAAAGAACCCTGGAACCCTAGTATTCAGGCAGATAATGATTGTTACATGTGACAAGTTTATCACTTGGGGTGGATGATCATCTTGGCACCCAGGGAAGCCAGGCAGAATGGGGGCAAAGGACAAGGACGGTGGCTGACAGGGGTCAGATGCCAGAGGGGAAATGTACAGAGCTGGAAGGATCCCTGAAAGGCCATAGCTGCACTGCATTAGTGATGATGAGGTACTTCTGATTTTCCCCAGACTTAGTGATTTAGAGAGTGGGTGAGAAATGATTGTGGCTAAAGTGGTTTTTGATGGGTGAGATGACATGGAGAAAAGGCAGAAGCAACCCAAACACTATAGTGATGCCCTTGCTAGGGGCGAATGTGCATCCTGGCATCCACAAAATGACGTGGGTATCCGAAGGGCAAGAATGTGACACCAGGGTTTATTTTCCAGGGAATGGGGGGTCATGCACAAGATAGTAAAGAACCCTGGAACACTAGTGATATAGACGAATGATGATTCCTATGTGTGATCGGTTTATTACAGGATTAGGCAGGAGAGGGTTAAAGGCTAAGGCTTGTGACAAAAATAAATTGTTAGATGTTTTATTTGAAAACACACAAGCTGAAGAGGTAACCCAGAGCCCTAGTGAGCACTAAACTGTTGGCTGGAAGATTCACTGGGGCACTCATGGATGTGGGGATGAGAGGGAAGGGTGGCCCTAGATGGGATGGTTAGAAGTTACCCCGGCACAATTTGGATACAGAATATTGGTGATGGAAATTTCATACAAGCAGAAAAATTGTGTGAATGGGACAACATTCTTGGCAGAAGGATTGTAATTTCTGTGATTAAAATGTCCCAAAGGGGAGGTACCCAGGAACCCTATTGCGGTTATATGCTCATGCCAAATATTTGTCCTGGTTCCCATAGATATGAGGAGAGGTGGGAGCAATTCAGAAGCACGATCTCTGACATGGTTCAGATGTCAGAAAATGTGCAAAGCTGGAAGGATCACTGAAAGCCCATGGCTGTACCACATGGCTGATGGCTGTTGTATCCGGCTTTCCTCACGCTTAGTGGTGGAGAGATGGGAAGGTAATGAGTGTGGCCAAAGTAGTTCTGATACGTAAAATGAGAATGCCAAAAGCAGGAAGGAACATGAACCTTACAGATGTTCCCTGACTATGGGCAAATATTCATCCTGGCATCCACAGAATGACATGGAAAGGCAAGGGGCATTATCTGTGGTGGGTAGGACTCAGTTTTCTGATGGGAATATGTGCATGGTCTTAAGGAACTAGGGAATGCTATTCATATAGTTGATTCATAGTCACTGTTTGTATGTGGTCTATCACGGGTATCCTGCTGACAGTGTAGTAAGAGAAACCTAGAGTTCCATTGTATAAGCACAGTGTGGGGACCTGAAGGATTCCCAGAACCCTTGTCAGCAGTCAAGTTGGTGTCAAGAAGGTTAACCAGGGAACTCCTGTGAGGGATAAAAGGTAGCCTACAGGCCTCATCACTCCCAAGATCTCAGGTTTCTTGAAGGTCTGGAGGGCTTTAGGGTTCCTGTGGTAGTTCTCAGTCCTGTGACAATAATCACTCTCCTGTCAGTGCAGGTAGGCAGACAGGGAGCTGAAGAATCCTAGGTTCCATAGTACACAGATAGCTAGGGCCAGAAGGAATTTTAGAACTCAAAGTGTCAGGAAGTTGGTAGCTAAAAACTTTAATGGTTACAGTGAGGGATGTATACTGACCAAAGATGTCCCAAATCACCAGAATTCTGGGCAGGTTTTTGATAATATGGGCCTAGAGTTCATAGAAAAAGAGCAGCTTGTAACCTACTGTGAAGTTGTTTGGTAACTGAGAGGTAACCCAGGGTACCAGTTCAAGTGTCTAGGAGTGCCCCGGGGATAAGTGTCCCACCAGATACATGTCTCTAAGAGCCACGGAGTACAGAGGTTGAGATGTACCAATTCTGAAAAAGCTTTCAGTTCCAAACCTCCCTGTCTTTTTTTAAAAAAATATTTACTTATTTTTTTGAAACAGAGAAGGAGAGAGAGAGAAAGAATCTTCCATTTGTTGATTCACTCCCCAAATGGCTGCAATGGCTGCAGCTGGACCAATCCGAAGCCAGGAGCCAGGAGCTTCTTCTGCGTCTCCCATTTGGGTGCAGGGGCCCAAGGACTTGGACCATCTTCTGCTGCTTTCCAAGGCATATTAGCAGGGAGCTGGATTGGAAGTGGAGCAACCAGGACTGGAACCGGCACCCATATGGGATGCTGGCACTCCAGGCGGCAGCTTAACCTTGTACTCCATGGTGCTGGCCCCTCAGTTCCACATCTCACAAGACATTTGATGTACCATAAAGTCTCGTTGTCCCAAGACAGAGGCAGACTGGGAACATTAGAACCCTCAGAACTTTAGTGGACAGGCCTTCTTGTGGCTGAAAGTTTCCACAGGACACCAGCTTGATGGATGGACAGTGACCAAAATAGTTCATGCTTTCTTTGCTTGTGTGCTGGGTGAGGGTTAGCAGAATTCATGGTTCCCCTGTAGGTGGTCGGTACCATGAGAAAAACTACTATCATTTCCACAGAGTGAAGTAGCTGATTACAGAAACTTCTAGGTCCCTATGACATGGCAAAGTTTTTTCTGTAGGAACCCTGTAACCATGGCTACAAGTGGCTAGAAATTTGGTGGTCTGAAGATTCCCCAGGGCATAGTGCAATGGAGAAGTGGTGGAAAGGAATTCCTGACACCTGCATTCTGGAAACGTGACTGTTAAGGCAGCTATATATTTCTCAGCGCTCTAGCAGGCTAGTGCCCATAAGTGTCCCAGGGAACCTATTTTAAGGGCTTCCTTTTCTCCAAAAGGGCACCCACTGTTGCAGTGCAAGGGCAAAAGTTTCTAGAAGGTACAGAGAATGGGATGATGGAAAGCTGAAAGAATTTCATAGCAGAAAGTATGACTAATAGTGTATAAGCTCTCTGCTACCAAACACATAGAACATAGTAGAGAGCAAAAGGCCCCCTTGCACACCAACACATCGAAGTACCTTGGCCAAAAGGATACTAGGTACCACAACATGTAGGCAGGTTTATGGACAGAAGGCTCCTCAGTTCCTCTAGTGTAAGACCTATTCGGTAATGGATGGTATTCTGGTTGCTAAGTCACATGGGCAGACTTATGGCTGAAGAACTTTTGGTTTCTTAGTACTCAGGCTGATGTGGGGCCAAAGGGACTCCAGGAATGTCACTGTAAGTAAGTGGTGGGCTGGATGGTACACTGAGTTAGAAGTGCTCTGGAGGTACAGTGACCAAAATGCACACCAGTGTGCTGGATGGATGGCTGCCAGTAGGTCCCACATTCTACAGTACAAAAGCATGATATTACCTGCAAGGGACCATGAGACACCAGTATACAGGCAACCTGTTCCCCAAATGAGCATTCAGGAAGCACTTGCATTGGTAAACTTTGGCTAGAACTATCCCCAGAGTTCCAGAATTCTGCTTGGCACCCATCCAGAATAGATATAGGCCCACATAGGGTGGGACAGAAAGTTGCCCAAAGGACTCCATGTTCCATACTAGACCAGACTTCTGGGAGCCTCTGAAATCCTCAGATTCCCAGCACAAATACAGGTTGGACTACAGACAGACCCTTAGGATTCTAGATAGTAGCCTGGCTGCTAGTGCAAAGGTTCTCCAGGGTATTGTTGCATGACCAAAAAGGTTCTAATTTCTGCATTATTCCAGAGACCCCAGTTCCCTGGCTAGAGGACAGAATGGGAGCTAGAAAGAGACAGGGAACCCTAAATTCTGACACCAGTGCAAGGCTATATGTCACTGAAAGAACATCTAGAACATTAGTGCATTGAGCAAATTGCACTTCGAAGTGACCATAGGGCACCAACACTCTACCAAGCATATGTCCCTTAAGTGCCCCTGGCATGCAATGGATGATTGGTATCAAGGCTGAAAGGACTATCAGTCTCACTTCTGATAGCCTATGAATCCTTATATCCCAGTAGAAAGGCAGGATGGAGAGGAGGTGATAGAAAATCCTCAGAACCCCTGGTGAGCAGGCTCATTGGTGTTCGCCAGAAGTTTTTCCAGTGCTGTGGAAAGACCACAGATGAAAACACTTCTGATTTTTCAATTTATGGGCTAGTGGGAGATCCATAGGGCCCATAGTTCTTCTGCAAGAGGCTAGTAATGTAACCAAAAGTGTCCTCTTTCCCACATACACATCAGGCTGATCCACAAAGAAACCTTGGTTCTCCACAAAACAGAAAAGCTGGCTGCCAGAAGGAAGCTAGTAACCTTTGGTTGCAGGATGTCTGATTTCCCAGATTCCCCAAGGTGAAGGCATGCTGGAGTTTCAGTGATAGAATGGGGCCCCTGTTTAGTTTCCTAGGCCTGCCATTAACAAAATATCATAGACTAAATTGCTTTAATGTAAGAAATTTATTTTATCATAGTATCAAAGATCAAAATGTTGGTAGATTTGGTTTCTTCTGCTTCCTCTCTGCTAGGCTTGCAGAATTCTTGGCTTGCAGCCTTATCATTGTGTGATCACTTAATCTTTTATCTGTACACGCATGCTTGTGTTCTAATATCCTTTTCTTATAAGGACATCACTATGTTATATGAAATTAGTCACACTGTGTTAGAGCCCACTCTTATGATTTTATCTTAATTACTTCTTTAAAGATCCTGTCTCCACATATAACCACATTCTGAGGGGCTGAAAGTTCGGATTTAAGCATGAATTTGGGGGACAAATGGAGCTCATAACACGCCCTGTGCACTGACAATAGGTACAGATGATTGCTGTTAAGTTCCTATATTCTACAGCATGCGAGTAGGGTAGTGCCCATAAGGGCCCCCAAGACCCTGGTGAATAGACAGTCTGGTCACTGAAAAAGTATTCAGGGCACAGGATAGGGGAAAACTTTGACTGGAAGCGTCCTCCCTGGAAGCGCCCTAACAGTAACTAGACCTAGACCTGAAGAAGGTAGGGCAGAATGAGGATGAAAGGATAGTTGGTTAAACAGCAGGTAGGGTGCTGATCAGAAGGGTACTTGGTTTCTCAGCACATAGATAATGCTTAGGCCTAATAGGATTGACAGACCCTAAGGAACAGGTTGGCTGGTATCTTAAAAGTTCCCAAGGATACTAATGAAGGAAGGCTAATGGCCGAAAGGGTATTAATTTTCATTGTATATGGGCTAGTTAAGGTTGGAAAAGGCCATCCATTCCCCAGCACAAGGCCTGTTCAATGACCCAGGATTCTGGTTTCTACACCACACAGGCAAATTAATGATAGAAGAACCTTCAATGCTATTGCACATACTCAAGTAGAAGCAGAAAATGACTTTCATAAATCAAGCTGATGGGAGGTTGCTGGCTGGAGGATTCCCCTGAGCAAGAATATTGTAGGTTTGGTGGCCAAAGGGGCACTACTATGCTAGACAGATGACCGCCAAGTGTAAAAACATTTCACACCATAGAAACATGCCAGTGACCCATAAAGGTCCTTTTGACACCAGAGTATGAGTGGTCTTCTTGCTGATGGGGCATCCAGTGCACCAGGTCAAATTGTGTTTAGACATTGCCTCAGTCACCAGCATTCTGGTAAGCAAGTGTTCAGACAGCACCAGGCTGTTTGACATGGGCTGGATTTCTGCTACCCTAAGAACTCTTACATCACCAGGACAGAGGTTGGTGAAGATAGAGTTGTGGAAAGAAGCGTGGCATCCTAGAGAGAAGCTGACTCTTGGTCAGAAGGTGCCCTAGGGTAACAGCTGCACAGACAAATGGGATCCAAAATGACTTTTGCATTCTCAGTGTAAGAATTGAGTAAGGGTTGGTAGGAATCACAATTTCTGCTAAGTCAGTAAGTAATCACACTTCCCAGGCCAGAAAATTCATGGAAAATGTATATTGAGAAAACTGCATAGATTTCAAAGTAGTTTGCACCATAATAAACCCACACTTTAATTCCATTGTTCATGAGATTTTTGAAGTCCCCTCAGATAACTGAATCTGCTCTTGTTTCCACAACAAGTAGTGGTAAATCTGGGAAGAACTTAAGTTCCTAAGCATGCAGAGAAGCTCTGATCCAGAAGAAAGCCAGAACGCTAGGGAACTCTAGGAAACTCTAGGAAATAGGGTGGCTAGATGGTTTCTGCAAGGACACATTCTACATGGAGGTGCACTGCTAAAAAGGGGCCCGTGCACTCTGTTGTGACACTGCTGTGGAGAGGAGTTCACTGCTGTGCTGGGGACCCTTTTTGTGGCCATAATGCCTGTGAACTGTGGTCCTAAGGGCCCTAGCCAGATCTCATGCAGTAGAATATATGGCCCTACTGGGAACCAAAGTTTTGCCATGTTGGTGCCCTTGGGACCCTTTTTAAGCAACTATAGTGCTCCATGGCACTCACCTAGAAGTCTCTGAGATTATTCTTACCGCAAGTTCAAAAGCATGCTTAGAACCTATGATATGTTTGTTAGTTTGCTTGCTATTGAAACCTGAGCATGCTTGATCATAGTGTAGACTTTGTGCTGAGATATGATGAACATTTGATACTCAAGAGTTAAAGTCATTTTGGCCTCACTCCATACAGAGAAGCAGAACCAGTAAGGTATACATGTATAGAGAGGTACATGAAACTGGCAAGTGTTTGTTCTTTAAAAACATAAAAAGAAGAGGATAATTGGTATATTAATGCAAGAGATAATCCTTTGATATATTAAACAAAATAATTTATTAACCAAAATTAGAGTCAAGAAAGGGGGAAATAGCAAATGTGTGTGAAAATAGAAGGACTATAGGAGACTATTTTCTGGCATTCAAAGGCTAATATTTGTATAGTGTTATATAAAACCTTAAAATTGGCTCAAGTACAGTAAGAAAACCAGGGTAAACCAATTAACAATGGAGGAATTAGAGCTTCTGGTCAAAGGAACTACTTTCAAAACATATACTGCTTTTGTATATGCCACTTCACTCAAATTATTGGGACTGTATTCTATGCCATTAACTATTCAAATCATAAATATTATAGAAGAAATTAAGGATGCTTGTATAAAGTCAGAAAATGGCAAAATAAAAAGACCTACTGGATTTGGCTTCTTTGTATGCACACAAATCTTTTGTAAAATATTACCCAATGTGATCTAGAGTCACATTTAAAAAATAAAGCTTCAAGACAATCTTGTACTCATACTATCAGAATGATTAATATAAGGATTATGATATACCAAAAATAATCATAAGACCATTTTGATAAAACTTGATAATGCATCCAATAAACTTCAGTAGTCATTCCTAAACATAAAATCCCTCACCAAAAGAGAAACACAGAATACTTTCTTAAACCTCAAAAATGTACATTTTCTTCATACTTACATACACATTTATGTAAACATACATATAACAGAAACATACTAAATGATAAAAGACCAGAAACATTTCTATTAAATTCAAAACAAGAGGGGTGGGCTTTTGGCACAGTAGTTAGACCACTGCTTGGAATGACTGCGTCCCATATTGCATGGTACTGCCTGGGCTCAAGTCCTGGCTCTGCTCTCTATTCCAGCTTCCTGCTAATATACACATGTGCCGGGAGTGAGAGCAGGCGGAATGTGATGGCTGAAGTACTTAGGTCCCTGGCACCTGTGTAGGATACCTAAATTGACTTGTGAGCTTCTGGTTTTGCCCTGGACCAGCGCTCACTCTGTGAGCGTTTGGGCAGTGAACCAACAGATGGGAGATCTGTCTGTCCCTCTGCGTTTTTAAAATATGTTTTTTAAAAGTCAGAACAAGAAAAAGAGGCCTAAAATTGCTATTTATAGATATTTGGGGAATGCTAGTAGAATCATTAAGCAAGGAAACAGTAGGAGATATAAATATGGAAAAGTTGAAAAATATTTATTTTGTACCTGGAAAATTTGAAATTTCACAGAATGCACAAACCCCTCAAATTTTAGAAATTACGATGTTCATAAAAGTGAGCAATTAAAATGTAAAATTTAATAGCTTGTTTGATACCAAACTCTTTTTTTTTTTTAAAGATTTACTTATTTATTTGAAAGTCAGAGTTACACAGAGAGAGGAGAGGCAGAGAGAGAGCGGTGTCTTCCATCTGATGGTTCACTCCCCAGATGGCTGCAACAGCTGGAGCTGCACTGATCTGAAGCCAGGAACCAGGAGCTTCCTTTGGGTCTCCCACGTGGGTGCAGGGGCCCAAGGACTTGGGCCATCTTCTACTGCTTTCCCAGGCCATAGCAGAGAGCTGGATCGAAAGTGGAGCAGCCAGTCTCGAACCAGTGCCCATATGGGATGCCAGTGCTTCAGGCCAGGGCGTTAACCCACTGTGCCACAGCGCCAGCCCCTATACCAAACTCTTTTGACATTTACAGAAAAAAACATTTTTAAAAGGACCTAGAGAAATTTGCATTAATATTGGATGGGAACTCCAAAGATTCAAAACTGTAGGGTCTGGCTGGTGTTGCAGTACAGCAGGTTGAGCCTCTGCTTATGATACCATCATCCCATATTATAGTGCCAGTTTGAGTTCTAGTTGCTCTGCTTCCAACCCAGCTCCCAGCTAATGTACCTAGGAAGGCAGCAGATGGTGGTTCAAGAACTTGGGTCCCTGACACTGATGTGGGACACAAGGACGGAGTTCCTGGCTTTTGGCTTCAGCCTGTCCCATACTTGGCTATTGTGCCCATTTGGGGATTGAACACAGATGAACTCTGTCTCTCCCTCTCTCTGTCGCTCTGTGTTTCAAATAAATAGTCCTTTTATTAAAAAAAAAAGAAAAGAAAAAGGCCGGCGCCGCGGCTCACTAGGCTAATCCTCCGCCTTGCGGCACCAGCACACCGGGTTCTAGTCCCAGTCGGGGCACCGGATACTGTCCCAGTTGCCCCTCTTCCAGTCCAGCCCTCTGCTGTGGCCAGGGAGTGCAGTGGAGGATGGCCCAAGTACTTGGGCCCTGCACCCCATGGGAGACCAGGATAAGTACCTGGCTCCTGCCTTCGGATCAGCGCGGTGCACTGGCCGCAGCGCACCGGCCGCGGCGGCCATTGGAGGGTGAACCAACGGCAAAAGGAAGACCTTTCTCTCTGTCTCTCTCTCTCACTGTCCACTCTGCCTGTCAAAAAAAAAAAAAAAAAAAAAAAAAAAAAAAAAAAAAAAAAAAAGATTCCAGGAGTCAGCATAGTGGCACAGCAGGCTAACCTGCTGCTTAGTATGCTATTATCACATATTGGAGCACCAGTTCACATCCTGGCTGCTCTGCTTCCAATCCAGCTTCTTGCTAATGTGCTTGCCTAAGAGGCAGCAGATGATGGCTCAAGTGCTTGGGCCCCTCCTACCCATGTGGGAGATCCAGATGGAGTTCTGAGATCCTGCTTTAGCCATTTCGCAGGTGAACTATCAGGTAGAAGAGCTGCATCTCTATCTGTTTCTCTCCCTCTCTGCCACTCAGTCTTTCAAATAAATAAAATAATTCTAACAACAAAAATTCCAAATTATGAATCATTTTATACATAATTCAATGCCAATTAGAATCCTAAAAGTACTAATATAGTTCATATATGTCCTTTCATTTGTTCTACAGAGAGGAGAAAGACCATTTTGTGATGATTTTAAGCATCTGGGAGAAATTTACCTTGGAGACAGGTGAAAAAGTAGGACAAAGCAGAGCACGGATGATTCCCTTCATTTTCCTGTACTTCAATTACCTCTGTTATCTGTAGTCAATAGTATCTGAAATATTCTGAGTATTACAGTAAGTAGAGTATGTGAAAAATGGATACCCTATTTAGTTAAATAGCAGCTTCCTTCTTTTGATTCTTCTTAGATGAGCTGGTTGTCTAAATGAGATGATTCAGTTGGCTATGAGTTGGGCCAATCTATTTGGATACCAAGTCAGGGTTCATAATTTATTGCTATATAGAAGAATTTAAAACCATCATATTATTACCTTATGCATCCTGAGGTGATTTGAGGACTAATACTGTCTTTGGAATCATGTTTAATCTTCCTGTAACCCCAAGGTGCAAACTTCAGGTATTGGGCCAATTAAGGTAAGTTCCCAAAGCCTTAACTTGGTAGGTTTCTGAATCAGTTACTGTTGCCATTTAATTCTGTCTTCCATTGACTGGCAAAAACTGGTAGAGCTAGAGCTTAAATCATTATCACTAAATCTCCCCTTTCTGTTTAGAATCCCTATGGGATTTCATTACCTCTCCCACATGGTGTTTCATTTCTTGGTTTCAGAGAAAAAGAAATGATCTTTGTCCTGTAGACAAGTTAGTGAATCATTTCCTAGTTCACATACTGTCATTGTGGCTTATGATAAATATCAGGTTAAGTGTCATCATAAGGCTGGGGATTATCTCAGATATAAATAAAATGTTTTTTCCATGGTGTGGCTCTTTTCTGATAACAAGGATTTGATTGGAGATTCAGTTTCTTAATCATAAAACACAATTTCCACTGCTAAGATGCTGTGATCAGATCCTTAGCATGGCAGTCAAGCCCTTTCCTTTGGTACACTTATGTTAGCTGCCAAGTATCTTTAAGCATCCAGCCAGGCTTTTCTTGAATGTTTATTTGAAGTAGATTTTTTGTTAGCAGATATTTGGCATTTCAAAGACCTGTTTGAGAATTATTCTTTTCATTAGTTTAATAAATATCTTTACATGTCAGATCTAGCTGAATATCTTATAGGACATAACTAATTAATACTTCCTTGGAGAGAAGAAAACAATAAATCACAATTCAATTATGACAGTTTAGATTAAAAGGATGCAGAACTTAAACACTAACAGCCTCTAAAAGGAAAAAAAAGTGACAATGTTTGCTATAATATAAATGTTTATATATATAGTAATTTTAAAATCAATCTTAATAGAAGAGTATATTATATAATACATTTTAAATATAAATGGGTCATGAAATAAACAATCTAATATCTGTGTCCTAAAGCAGAAAGTGATTATAATTCATTTTTTACCCTCAAAAGTGTTTTGAGGGGACTTCTAGTAAACTTACATACAATGAGACTGACTAATAAATAAAATAACTTCTGGATCAATGGCAATATTATATCAGAAAATGCAGACTATAGCAACTGAGCTCCAACTTTCACCTGAAGCATCTAAGAAGTTTTATTGCCTTGTACAAAGAGAAGCAGAGAGAATTTTTTTTCAAGATGAATTGGTCATGAAGGCATGTATATTTAAATGAAAATGCTTTAATATTCAAAGGTGAGGAAATAGAGATGCAAAACATGGGATGTTTGGCATTTAATAGTGACCCCCATTACACAAAATCTCTCATTGTGCCACCAAATTTAATTCTGGAATCTTGAAAAGATAAATATTTTAAAAATAGCTAGTTACAATTAAATAAATAGCCCGTGGCTGATGATTTGGAATTTTATATAGTATTGTTTATTTTTTTAAAATCTATGAAAGAACATGTTACAATGATGGCAACTAAAGTCCCTGGAAATATCTTTTTGATCATGTTGTAAGTATGACATAATCAGTGTTGCAAAATGTTTTTGAGAACACATTGATGTGTCTCCCCCTAAAATTTCAAAAGCAAGTGAAAAACACCCAGTATTTTGCAATTTTCAGACTTGTTTTATTGCCTAAAGGGAAAAGGAGTGTGTTAAAGATAGTGGGGTGAGGTCAAAACCAAGGAGAAAGAAAATCAGACTATCCATTGAGAGTGGTTTGCCAGATGACGCTGTATACATTAAAGAAGGACCAAGCAATATACCTGTGTAAAGAAAGATGAAATCCCATCTATCCAAACGCCTTACTGAGGGACAGATTTGGGCTAGTTGACTTTTGTGAGGGTTCAGGTCTACAGGTTTACTGGGTCAGATACTAGAATTTCAGACCTGAACAAGAACAAGTTCATCACTGCAAATCAGATTTATGTACATCAAGCTTATAGATAACTGTGTGCAGAGTTATAATAAAATTATATATCTTTAAAATAAAAATTACTGACCCATCAGTATCTATAAACCAGAGTTCCTTGGTAGTAGAGCACACGTGTTGGCATGACTAATGTATTATCTTCCATTAGGGAGGTCTATAGTGAGAAGCCAAACCAAAAAACAAAATGCTGGTAAGGAAGCATGGAATGATGCGAGAAGACAGTCTTAGGTTGTATCCTACAAGTATAAGGCAATTAAAACACTCTTTCCCATACTGATACCATAATAATATTTTTGATCGAGACTCTATTCCCTAAATAGTGCTTCAGTGAGTTCTATATAAATTTCCTTCGTTTTCATTGCCAATCAACCCCAACCCAACCCATTCTTTTCCTTATGTAATATGATGCTTTCAGTCAAGTCTCTTTAATAAAAAATGATGTGGTTAATTAATACTAGGATCTATACTAATATTTAAAGTGATTTTATATATCCCTTCTGTTTTTTTTTTCTGGGCTTAGTTTATAGATTAAATTTCAGGACAGCAGTTATTTCCAGTTTTTTTTTTCCCCACAATACACTAATTACCAACCAAATTAAGATGTATCTTGATTCATGTGTAAGACTTGCTAGCATATCTGGAAGTGAAGGGCTTTCTTTGGTCAGTAAACGCTATTTTAGGAAAGGAAAATTGAGGTCTCCATGTACACTAGAATTAAAGTCAGCATCTTTAGTTTTGTAGCATCTTGTTTTTGAAATAAGTACAAATGGAGAGATTCTTATATTTTATTAAAACCATTAATTTAATTTATTGAAGTCTCAATTTTGAACCTGAATATATCTTTGTGTTTAAATTATGATTTTTTCTCTCCATAAATAAATGATAGAAGAATAAAAATATAAGAAGTTATTGGGTTCATATCTTGAAAAAATAATAGCAATAAAATTCTGATAGTATTGCAGAGGTTGTACATTTTTTGCATGTAACAGCAATCATATTTTAGTTCATACTCATGGACATGAATTGAAAGAATGAATTGAAATGGATATAATACCTTCATCTATTATTCAGCACACTATCAAATGAGGTGTTATGACTTACAGTGAGCAACTTCAACCTATCATTTTTGCCAATCTAAAAATCTGATTAAATGTCAAGCAAGTGCAGTGTGAATGTGCCTTCTAGAAATGTTCTAAATCAGTACAAATGGTTACTTCTGTAGTTTTTCTGATTTAAGCCATGCTTTTTTGTGACATCAAGTTATTAGAACTTAGATGAGTATGGGTGCCTCAGTGAAAATAACTGGCTATCAACCAGTCAGCCTACTTCACAATTCAGTTGCTCTTTGCATTCATCTCCTATTTTGCTCCAGTCCTGTTGATCATCTTTTGGTCTCTTCTGCCTACTTTAAATACTAAAACACATTGTCCTTTTGAGACCCTTTACATTGTGCTTCCCAAGACCCTTTACATTGTGTACCCAGAACTTTGCATGACTGCAGTCATATGCAAGATTAACAGAATTGGAAGATTTGCTTCTGGTGTAACTCACTCATAGAAGCCAATTTGATGCTAGCTATCGGCAGAGGGACTTACTGCCTGTCCACATAGCTGCTTGAGTATACTCATAACATGGAGACTGACTTTTCCAAGAGTGAACTATGCAAGATACGGAGAGCCAGACAGAATCTATGTTTTATAAGACCTAACCTTGGAAGTCACAGAGAATCACTTCCAATATGTTTTATATTTTAGAAGTGTTCACTTAAACAATCTCACATTAAAGGTGCATGCAATAAGATTCCACATTTTGAAGAGAACGGTGTGAAAGAATTTTTATCATATTTTAAAACTACCACACTAACAGTCATTATTTTCTTGAATCTCAGCAGTTACCCCTCACTTAATATAACAGGTATTATATTGTTTATAATATTAATACAGTAACAATAATAGTAACTAAAATCTATTTGACTATTATCTTCTTTCCTTTATGATTTTTCATACTCTTAGATTTTTACAATTAGTTAGCTTTATTCTATCAACTGTTTCAAGTATTCAGAAATTTTTCTCCAATTTTATAATGTAAATATATAGAAAACCATAATTCATTTACAAATTAATTCACAACAGAGTATATGGGGAACATATATCTTGTTAAATCCTATATAGTAGTATCTATAAAATACATACGAATTTTAGATGGCTTAAAAGTTGATTTGTAATAAGATGGTAAACTACATTATGTATAAGATTCATGCATCTACATTTCGCTTCATCCAATTAAATAAAGTAAAATTATTTTCAGATTCTATGATCTACTTAAATTTTCAAAGACTTAAAAACATTGAAAAGAAGGAAAAGAGATACTGTAATATATAAAAGTATGTATAATTTAACAATGATCAGAGTGATTCAAATGAATATCTTAATTGAAGTGGGTAAATGTTACTTCATTTATTCTAAACTCTTAGTCTTTAAAACAACTAATTTGATAGGGAACTTTTTTATAAAAACAGAAGTTAAAGTGCACTTATCACTGTTTTCTGATGTTCAAGTCATTAAACAGAAGAGAGTCTACCAGTACTACTAAGTACTTGCACCCTATAGTTAATCAAATCTTGAAACAGAAAAGTGAATTTCTCAAGCAAACACATATATAAAACTCTAAAGATTAAATGCCTTATTGTCATCCAGTATATTTAAAATAGACTGTGGACCACTATAACTCCTTGACATGCAAGCAAGAGAAGTTTAAAATTGCTAAAGGTATTTCTGTTCTTTAGCTAGAACAACTCTGCTTTTTAGCTAGATCACCAGCTGCAATCTACACATAACACATAGCCTAGTGTTGAGTGGAATTAGCAACTTAGAAAGTGTCTTTTGGTAACAGTTAATGGTAACCATTTTCTTAACCAAATCACTTGGTGTTTTTTTTCTTTATGCCTTTTTTTAAAAGAAATTATTCATTTATTTTGAAAGTCAGTATTAGAGAAAGAGAGAGAGAGAGAGATATCTTGCATTTGTTAGTTCACTCCCTAGATGGCCACAACAGCCAGGGCTAGACCAATACAAAGCTGGGAGCCAGGAACTTCATCTGGGTTGCCCACATGAGTGGCAGGGGTCCAAACACATAGACCATCCTCTTCTGCTTTTCTCAGGCCATTAGCAGGGAGCTGGATCAGAAGTGGAGCAGCAGGACACGAACTGGCATCCATATGGATGCTAGCATTACAGGCAATCGCTTTACCTGCTATGCCACAATGCCAGCCCCTATTTATCCTTTTGGTGATTTTATCCCATTATGATTAGTGGTGTTTGTGTGAATTATTTTAAATAGAGGGTAAATCTGCTTTGTCTTTTCCTGAGAAGCAGCATTTTTTTAAAAGATGAGTTTTGCAATGAATCAGAACTCTTTGAATTTCACTTCTGCTTTTCATTTACTTGTGATCTTTTTTAAAAAGATTCATTTATTTTATTTGAAAGACAGAGTTACAGAGAGGCAGATGCAGAGAGAGAGAGAGAGAGAGAGAGAGAGAGAGAGAGAGATCTTCCAACCAGTGGTTCATTTCCCAGATGGCTGCAATGACCAGGGCAGGGACAATCCAAAGCCAGGAGCTTCTTCTGGGTCTCCCACACAGGTGCAGGCACCCACGCACTTGGGCCATCTTCTGCTGCTCTCCCAGGTCATAGCAGTGAGCTGGATTGGAAGTAGAGCAGCCAGGATTCGAACTGGTGCCCATATGGGAAGCCGGCACTGCAGCTGGCGGCTTTACCTGCTATGCCACAGCGCCAGCCCCTACTCATGATCTTGACAAGTTACTGATCTTTCCTCAGTTTAGTGTTATTTGAAAAAAAAAATGGGCTAATATCCAATATCCAGTACCATTATAATGAGTCAGTTAGGTAACATGCCAAACATGGTTACAATTAACAAATATTGTCAATATTTGGATGTTAGATTCAAGCCACGTTATGGGATAATGGGAGCATTAAGAAAAAGAACTAAAAAACTTTTCCAAATAATATTAACTGAATATAAATGAACTGTTTATTTTAAAAATATTTATTGGAATTTGTTCAGTTGCTCTTTGTAATAATCACTTGATGTAGATACTGTTTTATTATATTTATTTTTATTTATTTGAAAGAGTTACAGAGAGAGAGAGAGAGAGAGAATGAGAGGGAATGAGAATCTTCCATCCACTGGTCACTCTCCCGATGACTGCAATGTTCAGGACTGGGCCAGGCTGAAGCCATAGGCACTGTTTTTAATTCCTACAAATGAAACTGAGGCTCAGTGAGATGAAGCAACTTGCTCAAGTTCATGACAAGTAAATGATGGAGTCTGCCATGTGATAGTGCAAAAGGAAGAGGGTTTGTTGAAGTCGATTCAGAAAGAAATCCGAGGTTTGTTTCTGTTGTTTCACCATTTTTGTGAAAACCAAACCACAAATTCTATCCATGTGTAATATGTCTTTGCAAAGATTTGCAAGGGGGTTTTATTTTATTTATTGATTCAACAAAAATAATAGCAGAGCATAGACTTTTTTGAAATAAAATTGAAGAACTTACACTTACTGAGCATCAGCCGTGCAAATCTTTTCCAAAGACAATTATGTGTAAATATAACCTGTGGTCTGTTTTGACAAAATGGCAGGACAACTCAAATAAACCTCTGCTTTCTTCTCAATCTGCTGTGAGAAGCCCTCTTCCTTTTCACCACCACCTGGCAGACTTTACTGTTTACTTGTTGTAACCTCAAATAAGTTACTTAATTTCCTTTCTCCAATTTCTTCATTTGTGAATTGGAGATAGTGCCTGCATCCCTTGATTGTTATGAGGGCCATTTGGATTATTTCAAACAAATGCTTTAAAATAATAAAGAGGGCATTTATATTATCTATAAACATTATTTGAAAAGTTCTGTCATTCTTTTTCCTAATACTCCTGACCCCCATAATCTGGCTTGAATTTAACTTTCAAATATTCATATATTCCTACCACTATCAACATTCTATATAATTCTGCTAAATTCTTGTGCAGATGGTGCACTATAATTTCAGGAGGTTCCCATACCCCTTGAAGTCCATTCTTAAATCCCTTAGCTTATTTACCAAAATTCTAAATTGAGACTTAATACAAATAAATTTATAATATTTTTAAGCACAGAAGCATAACAGCTCCAAATACATAACCTAACATTTGGAGTTTATATAACATCGTTAAATTTATTTATAAATCTTTAATATGCCTTTATTTCTACATTTTCCAAACGTAGTATCTTAAACTTCATGGGTGCTTTTTTCTGGTGTTTCCATACAAGTTCGTAGCATACATTTTACTACAAAGGCATTCTAATGTATGTGTCCTCATTTTGCTGTTTATAGCTCAGATGAGAATTTCCATTATGTTGAACATGGCGATTATTCCACTAGCTTTTAAAAAAGTACTCATTTTATTCCCTTCAAAGACATGCAAAACAGAAATCTTTCATAATTCTATTTACATAATGGGGTCCTATTGTGTGAGTCAACATTAACAAGACACATTCCCCAGTGAAGCATTATTTCCTCCTGTAACTAAAGGTAACAAGTCTTTGTCATTTACTGATAGGTTCAGATTTCATCTCCCAGGTTATTGATTAAGGATGAATCATTGGAGAGTTGTCACAATTCAAATAGACAAACTATATAAATAATAGGTCTGCAATATGAAATCTGACAAGAGAGGAAGGAGAACAGAAATAGCCTCAGAGAAATAGACGTTTCATTTTAGAATATTTTGTTTGGTTTATTTCAGAACTGTGCACCTTGTCAGAGATGATGAGTAAGCAAAAACATCAATAAATGGGAAAGTCAAATCCTGACAACTTGTTTTCTGAGAGTTTTTATTTTAAAATATTTCATTTGAGTCTCCAATTTTACAAATTATGGTCTGAGGAATGCTTAAACGAGCATTTTTCATGTATTGATGACAGAATTCCCAAAATGTATGATTTACATACATTTAGCCTTTTCTTCATTGCTATAGACATGGAGAGGGAATTAGGACTTGATCTTTTCCTGAAAAAATGAGGATGGTTTCTGGTGAGGGGGAGAAAAGAATTCAAGACAGTTTCCTATGGTAAAAAGACATATAATGGCCAACAGTTATATGACAGAGGGCTCAGCATCATTAACCATCATGGGAAGGCTAATAAAAACCGAAATGAGATATATCTCACACCTGTTACAGTGGCTGTTCTCAAAATGACGAGAAAAAAACAAGTGTTGGCAAGGATGTGGGCAAAATTGAACATTTATACACTGTTGATGTAACTTTCGGTTACGAGGTGAATAAATTCTAGAGATCTAATGTACACCATAGGGACTATAGTTAACAAAACTGTGTACTGAAAATTTGTTTTGCCAAGAGAATAGACCTTAGCACATGCACACACACACACACACATGAAAGTTAACTTAATTTGCTTGATGGTAGTAATCATTAACTATGTATATGCATATCAGAGCATGTTCTATACCTTAAATATGTACAATAAAAAATAAAAATTGAACTACAATATGGTTAAACAATCCCTTTTCTGGGTTTACTCATATGTCTCAAAGAAATTAAATTAGTACCTCAAAGAGCTATTTGCGATAGCCAAGATATGGAAACCACCTACATGTACATCAATGGATTAAAAAGCTGTGGTTCATATGTACAATTTGAAAGTCAGAGTTACAGACAGAGAGAGAGGAGAGGCAGAGGGAGAGAGAGAGATAGAGGTTTTCCATCCGATGGTTCACTCCCCAATTGGCCACAACGGCCGGAGCTGCGCCGATCCGAAGCCAGGAGCCAGGAGCTTCTTCCAGGTCTCCCACATGGATGCAGGGGCTCAAGGACTTGGGCCATCTTCTACTGCTTTCCCAGGCCATAGCAGAGAGCCGAATCAGAAGTGGAGCAGCCGGGACTTGAACTGGCAACTATATAGGATGCTGGCGCTTCAGGCCAGGGCGTAACCCACTGCACCACAGCGCCGACCCCTGTGTTTCAGTTCTAATGCCAACTCTGACCTCAAGAGTTGTAGAATATATATACTCGGATATATGAGAGTTGATTATGTGAATAAATTTGAATTTTTAATTATATATGAATATGTACATATATTCATAAATATATACCATAAAGATATACCATTATATATGAATAGATCAGTGGTGCTGATAAATCAGTGGTCTTGTTATTATATTATTAAGTCCTAGAAAATAGATCTGCTTTCTCCTTCCAATAAAGAGCTCCACATTTCCTAACATTGAATTATATGTAAGTTGAAGAACAGTTTATTTGAATTGAGCAAAGTATAATGCTTACCAGATTTTAAATTTGGAAATTTTCAATATTTACTTTTTAAATAGCAATAAAATAGAATTAAAAGTACTAATTTTTGTACCATTTTGTATGTATAACATCAATTTCTTTTTAAAAATTTATTTATTTGAAAGTCAGAGTTACACAGAGAGAGGAGAGGCAGAGAGAGAGAGAGAAAGAGAGGTCTTCCATCTGATGGTTCACTCCCCAGAAGGCTTCAATGGCCAGAGCTGTGCTGATCCGAAGCCAGGAGCCAGGAGCTTGTCATTTGTATATGTGCGGTTTTTTTTTTTTAATGTGTTTGGTGGTTAAAAAACAAATAATATATAGGAATTGTTTTAACTTTAGAAACAGAAGTAATTGCTCTTAAGGCCTAAGGCACTGCAAGCCTGTGGCAGGGAGGAGGGTGACTACTGGCATTCTGCAGATCAACAAATGCCATGCAACAGGAAGTATAAGTCTGCATGTTACTGGAATCAGGGCTGCAGTCGGCTGTCGTGGCCTACTGCCACTTGGTAGAGTCCATGGTTATATTTTATCATCCTAAGGAAAACTCATTCAGCAAACTATAGAACATAACTGCTGGCCTGTGACTTGTTCATTTTTTTAAAAAACAAACATGCAGCCCATGGAGGGAATCACCATTCTGTGCCTTTTATTTACTTTTGAGTCAAAAAGAAATAGTCTTTTGTTTGCAGTGTATTTGAAAAGAGAATATAGGGGAGGCATAACTGCAGCTGCATGTAGCTTGCATAATATTTATGACTTTCCTTCTCTGGGAAAGTACCAAGGTTTGTATTTTTGTGAACTTTGAATTTTGTACACAAAATGTGGAGACTCTTTGCTACTGAATTTTAAGAAGAAATCGTGGCTAAATGAAATACAACACATTAAAGACCTTCAGGAATTCTGCTATCTGATCTTCAGCATCACTAGTTTTGTAGGAGCATGTTGCCTGAGTATACATAGGATATTATATGGTGAAAACTACTAAAAACACAACTACTGGACATCTCTTGAAAATGTGAAAAACATAACATTATTGTATAGGCTTCAATTCAAGTGTAAAGAAATGCCTACTACATATGCTGATAATTAGAGAGTAAAGGATGCTAAATAATGCTTTATTCCAACTCTTAACTAGGTTAAACTTGACCATATAAACTGAAGATTTGCCAAGTTAAAAGGGAACATATAAGAGAAACATTATATGGTAGCTGATTCTTCTCTGGAGAACAAGAAATTTGTCTAGGATTCCCTTCTTAAATGGCAACCTTAAGAGCAGCAATTTAGTGTTTTTGGTTTGGTGGCCAAACTGTAAGGGATGATAAGCCCACCTCAGAGTCTGTGTAAATCTCTGTGACAGTTTCATGATACAATATTATAGTAGTTGAATCTGGTCCATTACTCAAATGAAGAATCCCAAATGAATTTAATGTACTTTCTTTTATCCATGCTTCTTTCATTGATTCTGGCCAGAAGATTTAAGATAGCAAATGTGCCAAAATACTGCATCATGTTGGCACATAAGAAAAGATATTAAAAGAACAGAAATAGCCTGTGACCTTTAGCCAGTAAGTGTTGTAGACAAAAACAAACTCTAAAAACAATAACCCAATAACCTTGATAGGTTAAATCAAAATTTCCACAAAACACTAAACTGACACTTGTAGCCCTTTATCAAAATGGCATTCATTAATATGTCCTTTCTAATATTTTTACTTATATAAGGTAAACAAATTCATCTTTTTCATATATGCAAATTTAGGAGCACAGTGATACTTCCCACCCTAGCCTCACTCCTGCCCACAATCCCACCCTCTATCCTCCTTTTCTTATTCATTCTTTCAATTTTTACAATGGAATTCTTTGTCTGTTTTATAATCATAACCTCCCACTAAGTAAAGAATTCAACATCTAGTAGGAAGAAAAAACATTGTTCTTCCACAGTAGAGACTAGGGCTGTAAACAATAATCAAATTTCAAAAATGTCTTTTAGATATGTATTAAGTGCCAAGTATATGCCAGGCGGAAGTGGTTCACCGTCTTGTAGAACGTGTACTTTGAATAAATTTTCTGAGAGGTAACACATTTACTAGCACAACTGTACTCTCTTGCTGGCCTATTTTATAACCAAAGCTAAATACTTATTATGAAATGGCTACTCAGAGTAGAGGTAATGGACTATAGAAAAAGTTGACAGTAGAATATTTATGGAATATTATTATAGATTCACTAATACTACTTTATAATGATGTAGCCTCCTGCTCTCTTAGTAATCTTATGTTTATTATTATTTTCTTTATATAGTCTTAGAATTTTTACTGGATCCTTCCTATTAGATAATAAAATGATTTTATTTTTGCTGTCCTATAGTTGTTAACTTTATCTCCTTACTTATCCTTCATATTTCAATAACTGTCCTGTTCCAACAGTTTCAGTATTATCCTGGGTAAAGTAAATGAAAATTCCCATTTGTATCAATCCAGTGGTTTCAGTCTTCCTCTAAGGTTTCCTCTCAGTAACATTAGACAAGAAATTTCACAATCAAGGAAAATAGTCATCTCTGAGTTATAAATGAGGTTAAGTGGGTACCATCAAATGTTTATTGTGAATGAAAGTGTCAAAGATGAGTAATGTTTTAACTTAATTACTGAAAGATCATGATGCCTTAAAGCTAAAACATAAATGGAGAAAGGCAGCAATTTCTTTTCACAGTATTTTTTTATTAGGTTTTTCTTTTTTTTTTTTTTAGCAATTTTTAAAATGAATAATTAGCTAGCTTTAAAAGTGTGCTGAGTGATTTGGAAACATGGACCTTTCTATCAGAAGAAATATTAAAATAATTGCACACATATCTATTTGGGAATGGAGTATAAGGAATAAATGGAAGACAGACAACTGAGGCCAAGGTGTACAATGAAAAGAAGGATAAATGGTGGGACCCTAGAAGGATGCTGAAATAGAGATAGGAAGAGGAAACCGCTGGAAAATGGAGCAGTGATGAGAAAGATACAAAAGTGTAGAGATGGGCCTGGTGCAGACTACCTGACACACACACACTGGTTGGAGATGTTGTTATAGATCTCTTAAACCTTGGTCTGCTCACGTGACACACAGAAAGTCAATCACTGGGGCCAGCGCTGTGGTGCAGCAGGTTAAAGCCCTGGTCTGCAGTGCCAGCGTCCCATGTGAGTGCCGGTTCTAGTCCTGGCTGCTCCTCTTCTGATCCAGCTCTCTGCTATGGCCTGGGAAGGCAGTGGAAGGTGGCCCAAGTCCTTGGACCCTTGCATCCATGTAGAGATTTAATGAAGATTGTTTTTCAATGCAGTGATTACATCTTAATTGTAAGCTATTTGAGAGCAGTTTCTTTTTTTCTCATTAAAAATCAGTTTCTTTTTCCTTTATTTTTTAAGTTGCAGATAAAATTTATGCATTTCTTATGTACAGTCTGATATTTGAAGTATATATATTATGGATTAACTAAATCTATCTAATTAACATATGCAATACTTCACAGTTATTTTTGTGGTGAGAATACTTGCTATCTATTTTCTTAGCATTTTTCAAGAAAACAATATGTTGTTGCTAGTAATAATTGCTATGTTGTACAAAAGGCCTCTTGAACTTATTTCTCCTATGTACCTGAAATCTTGTGTCGTTTAACCAACATCTCCCCAAACTCATCCTCTCAATTTCCCCCACCTGTGGTAATCACATTCCACTATCTACTTCTATAATGTCAATTTTTTTAGATCCCACATATGCATGAAATCAAATGGCATTTATTTTTCTGTGCTTGGCTTATTTCACTTAGCATAATGACCTCCAGAATCATTCATGTTATCACAAATGACAGATTTTCCTTCTTTTGTATTCCAGAAAATTATTCCATTGTGTGTATTTACCATATTTTCTTTATCCATTTGTCCATGGATGGACACTTAGTTTAATTCCATACCATGACTATTGTGTATAAAGCTGCAGTAAAACTGTAGGTACAGATACCGCTTTGCCATGCAGATTTCATTCCCTTTGGATACATGAGGGTATTTAAAAATGTTTGTGGAAAACAGAATTAAAAGGTAAGGTTATTTAGGTGCAGAATAATTGAAATCCGTGCTTATGAAGGATCTTCAAGATGTTCATGACAAATGTGTATTTTGAAAAAACTTTGCATGATTTCTTTGGTGAATCTTTTTTATTATTGTGATACAGATTCTGTGATTTCTCACCTTTTTCTTTGGCTCTTATGAAGGTATTTTCACATATGGATAGTTGTTCCAAATGATGTTTCTGTGGGGGGATGATTGCTGGAGTTATTTTACCATCTTGCTCTGCCATGTTTTCAGAGTTCAGAGAGCAAGTCAGTGAGAAAGGCAAATTTTAAAATGTGGATGCTTCTTTTAACAATATTTAAAAATTAAATACAGGAGAATGAAAAGGAGCAGTGGAGTTAAGGAAAATCATCATGCAGAGAATTTGTTTTGTTATGTTTTTAAATCTGAACAGTGCAAGGTTGCATCATTTTGCCGCAAATATATTCAGATTTTGTACATAAAAATGCAATTGTATTTAAATTTTATTTTTAATCCTTTGCTTTATTGTCAAAGACAAAAATAATGTGAATTTAATGATTTTAGCATCCTAAGTGATTTTGTAGAAATGCTAGGAAAAAATAAATTTGATGGATTCATAGAGATTTATGATTCCTTTTATGTGAAAGACCTAAAACATACAAAATTAAGACACTTATTTTTGATTGTTACATCTTTGGGGTGTTACTAATGGTATCGAATGAATAGAGGCCAGGGATACCACTAAGCATTTTATAATGTACAGGATAATACTTTATAATAATATAATATAATAATAATATAATAATATAATACTTTTATAATACTTTGGCCTGAAAAGGCAGAAGAGCCAAAACTGAGAAGCCCTGTCTTAGAACTACATGTATGCTTGGTTCATAGCTGTCATATGGGGATCTTTCTTCACTATTATCTTTGCTAGTTCCTCTGCCTCTTTCATGTTAGTGGGAGTCTCTATTTTATTCTATTCTCAAGTTTTCCCAGGGTTTTCCTTTTTATAAACTATTTTTTTATTTAAACATTTGTTTAACATGCAATATAATACTTGTATATTTTAGTGGGGTACTAAGCAATGTTTCAACACATGTTCACAGCATACACTGATAAAATCAGGCAATTAGTATTTTCATTTTCTTTTCTTTGGAAGCTACTAGCACCTTTGTTTTTTTATTATTTTTATTTTTTGTCCGAGATTTATTTATCTGGAAGACAGAGAGTGGGAATGGGAGAGGGAGAGGCAGAGGGAGAGAGAGGGAGAGAGAGGAGAGAGATCTTCCATCTGTTGGTTCACTCACCAAGTGGCCACAACAGCCAGGTTTGGACCAGGCCAAAGCTAGGAATTGGGAACTCCATCCTGGTCTCCTACGTGGGTGGCAGGGGCCCAAGTGCTTGAGGCTACCCTTCACTGCCTTAGGCACATTGACAGGGAGCCGGGTGGGAAGCAGAGTGGCTGGAACTTGAACTGGTGCTCAGATATGGGATGCTGGCATCGCAGGTGTCAGCTTAATACACTGTGCTACGACACAGGCCTCTGATTACTACTTTTAAAATTCTTTTTGATTGAGCACATCCTCTAGTGGGATGCTAAGAAAGAAAAAACTATTTAATAAAGATTTCCAACATAGTACTGGAGACACTGTTAACTATCTGTTTGGGGTGATTAATACCTGTTCATGTTTTACATGTCAGCTGAAATCTATACTTTGCCTCTATGGATCAAGTAAGCTTATCCTTAGTATGTTGGTATTTTGTAGTACTCAATACCTTTCCTGGATATCATTGCATTGTATATTTATCTATTTGTGATTTTTTTCAATGCTTTCTTTCCTGCTATACCATAAATTCCATGATGGCAGGAATCATTTCTGTTTTATTATCTGCAATGTCTATCATGAAGACTGAATATTTGTAGATATTAGCAGGCCAAATGATTGAGTAGATTATTTGCAGAATGGTAATAATCCTAGAAGACTTCCAAATAAAAAATGTCAAGTTTTAAATATCTGTTGTCCTAATAGTACTTCAAATTTATTTCAACTGTGTTATTATGTCTCATAAAACTATAAATATATCTCCATCTGGTATTTTTAGACATTTGCCATTATTAACACAGTTTATGAATATTTTATATAGTAACAACTCCCCAAATTGACATTAAGCTGAAATGGCAGGGCCTTTCTAACCCTGGCTGACTCCTCTGACAAGGCAACTCACAGTAATTGAGGCTGACCTGAAGGAGCTGCCACCAGGACACAGACTACTGATCACGCTCCACAGCAGGTACCAGACCATTCCTATGCTGACTGTATATAAATCCAGCATCCTGAGTGCTTGAGAGTTGTAACTAATTTATTTTTATTTTTTATTTTTAAGAATTTTAAAGATTTATTTATTTATTTGATAGTTACAGAGAGAGAGGGAGAGACAGAGAGAGATACCTTTATTCGCTGGTTCACTTCCCCGGGGCTGCAAAAGCTGGATCTGGCCCAGACCAAAGCCAGCAGCCAGGAGCTTCTTCCAAGTCTCCCATGTGTGTAGGGGCCCAAGTACTTGGACCATCCTCTGCTGCTTTAACCAGGCCATTATCAGGGAACTGGATTGGAAGTGGAAAAGTCAGGACTCGAGCTGGTGCCCATATGGGATGCCAGTATTGCAGGTGGTGGCTTTAACCACTGTGCCACAATGCAGTCCTGTGTTTTACCTCTTTTTTCTCACAAATCCATGGTATTCAATTAGAAGCAGTAGTAAGTAGGAGATCTGAGACTCAAACCCAGTCAGTTCAGCTTCATAGTTCCCATTTTGAACCACTCTTCTGTGTAGTAAAAGCTGCATGCACAGTATGAACAAATTAGCTACTTCAAAAATTTTGAAATCCATGAATACAAGTGTTACCAATATGGCTGCAAGTTGAAGGCTGGTGCTTCATGCTATCAGTGAGGCAGAGACAGTTATCAGTCCTTGTTTCCCCATAAGAAAAGGATTCAGGAGCTGGCGCTGTGGCATAGTGGGTAAAGCTGCTCCTGCAGCTTTGCCATTCCACTTCCTCTGATCCATCTCCCTGCTAATGCACCTGGGAAAGCAGTGGAGGATGGCCCAAGTGCTTGTGTCCCTGACACCCATGTGGGAGACCCAGAAAAAGCTCCTGGCTCCTGGTTTTGGCCTGGCCCAGCCCTGACCATTGCAGTCATCTTGGGGGTGAACCAGTGGATGAAAGATCTCACTCTCTCTGCCTTTGTATTTCCTTCTCTGTAACTCTGACATTCAAGTAAATAAATACATTTTGAAAAAAGAAAGCAAAGAAAAGAATTCAGATCGGAGACAGAGTTTGGCAGAAAGCAAGCTAGTGAAGTTTAATGAGGAAGTGCATCTGATAGACCAGGTGAGCAGCTTGGCAAGAAACTGAGTGCCCTGTCTGCACATAGACTGGGGTTTGTATGGGTACAGGGCAAACTTCTTCCCCCCATTTCTCCTCCCACTGCCTTCTTCCGGGATGTTGCTGGGCAGAATGCTATGCAGGCATGAAATTCTTACCTGGGAATGTTGTCCTGGTAAGTTATCAGGCAGGAAGGGACCTGGGGCTAGGCCTCCCCTGGAATGTTCCTGGCGGGGGTGGGGATGGATCTCCCTCCCCTCGCGTGTTGTTGAACAGGAGGATTCCGAGGCACTGGATCTTCCCTACAATGTTATTGGATGGGGCACGATGATTACTGGGTGCAGTACCTCCCCTACAGTGTTGTCAGGTGGGACTTCTGTGCAAATATCAGGTTGCTTTCAAGGCCTGCTTCTAAGACAGACAGGTCCCTTTCCTCATTCAACTACATGAACTGCCCTGTGTTTTGTTTTGTTTTCTCTCTCACAAACACTTGGGCACCTGTTTGTCTCTCTACTTCACAGAAGGGTCTTCCAAAAGTTCATAGAAAATGGGTACTATGAAAACATTATCCATAGGTTTTACATATTTTGTACCATTAGAATAAATTTATATTATAATTCCACTTTTCCACAAACTTTCTGAAGTATCCTAGTGTATGTGGAGAAAAAGAGGGAGAAAGAAATAGTGATAAAGAGAGAAAATGCAGACTGAGTTCTGTTACACTGTGAACTCCAAAATTATATTAATCCTCAAAAGATATCAAGACAGCTCTCAATTATGGAAGGTTATAGCACTATTTTGACTATCAATGCAAAGAAATTATTCTCTGATTCAAGTAGTTTCCTCTATTCCAAGCCGGCCTTCTATAATTTGGTCATTTCTGGCTTTTGAGCCAATCTATTAAAGCAGACATTCTCCCCATTAGTGTATCCTGGATCTTCCAAAACGGTGATCCAAGGCAGTGGATCGTACCCATCACATCGAACCCATGATGTAATCCTGTCCCACTACTTATACTCCAAGAGTGAGTGCTGTCATGTTTGTGACTTCAGATGCAAAGATTGGACAGTGAATAATATCAGAGGGCTTTTAGAACTGCCTTTCTCCACTATCATGAGGCACTTACTGGATCAAGCTGCCTGTCTGGTTCTCTTCCCTCTCAGACTGAATTTTCTCTTAAAGTTTCAGATCCTCATGCACATAGATGTCTGTTGATCTGTTTCCATCAGTTTGCTGGAGTGTTATAACATTGGCAACTATTGCTAGGTTCATGCTCTATGTCATATGTTACATTTCCTGAAATTTGATTAGACTCAAATGGCTCCCGTAGTTAACATCTCAGTACTAGCCTTTGTTCTGAGAGCTTTGGAATAACTCACAAGCCCTGATCAAAGTAACATCTACCCTACCATTAGACCCAGACAGAATGGAGCCAACTTTTGCCATTCCAAAGGAAACACTCTGGTCCTTATCTCTGACAAATAAAGGCAAGACCACCTGCATTGTGGACCAACTAGAGGTCCAAGCATGAACTAATCACACAGGGCTCGTCTCCAGCTTTGAACTGTAAGAATTACTGGATTTCATTCCTCTTGCTAGTTGTGCATTGGGCAAGTATCCAGTTTTGGGGTTCTATAGCAACTCTTCCATTCAGTTTTGAGGATATTCTCTTTTTGTAAAGATTTATTTATTTATTTGAAAGTCAGAGTGAGAGGTAGGGGGGAGAGAGAGATCAATCTTCCATCTGCTGGTTCGCTCCTCAAAGGGCCTTTATAGCCAGGGCTGGGCCATAGCAAACACCAGAGCCTGGAACTCCATCCAAGTCTCCCATATGGATGCAGGGACCCAAGAACTTGGGCCATCTTTCGCTGCTTTCCTGGGTGCATTACCAGGGAGCTGGATCAGTAGCAGAGCAACTGGAGGTCAGAGTGGAGCAGCTGGGGACTGGAGCCAGCAGGCAGCAGTTCTACGCACTGTGCTACTACACAGGCCCCGAGAGTATCTATAACAAGGAGCAACACCTGTGCTGAAGTGAGGGCCGCCACGAGAGTGGAGGGAAAGGTTACACTGTGGTGCATTCACAAGAGAAGCCTTATCACGCTTGGGGAGTTCTGGAGCTTGGATAGCTCTTCAGTGTTGTCTTGTATCTTTCATCCCTGTGTTGACTGAGCATTAATTGTTGGATGCCCCAGCTAGAACCTTAATTGAGGCCTTTCCTGTTGGCTGAGGAAAATTCCTGCAGAATCTCTGCTGTTAACTTTCATCGCGTAACACTCCTAAGCAGCAAGAAAAATGATTGCCTTAGTCCCGAAAGGAGCATGTGAGTGTGTGAATGGCACCTCACACCATCCAAGGCATTTTCCGGATTATTTGTACCACTGATCAAAATTTCATCTTTGATGTTATAAGGCCGTCTCACAGTATTCATTAGCTCTTTATTTCTGGGCAGGTTTTTTCTATTTCCTAAGGACACACACACAAGATTGTTATTACTAGGATCCTTTTACTCTGCCCAGCCTGAATATAGTGTTTTTCACTTGCAAAAGATTACAAAACGTGCAGACTTCAGTCAAATAGCAGTATTATCTTGCTGAGATGAAAGTTATCCTGAAAATTCTCTGTGAAACTGTACGCTTCTTTACATGCTTGGTTCCTTTCAACAGAGCTGTTTACCTGGGACAGAAAGGTTAATAACCAAATGCTACCTCATTGAAGCCATTGAATGTAACAAAATTCCCAACAGAAATAGTTCTAAATGAGGTATTTGAATTCTATCGTCCAAAAAATCAAAATGAATACCTATCTAACTCCCTTTCTATCTATGTAATCTATGTATCTATGCATCTACTACCATTGGAACCTTAAAAAAGTTAATGGAAAATGCATATTGTGAAAAACTATGCATACATTTCAAAATTTTGGAATCAAAATAAGCTTACCCTTAATTTTCCAAAACGTTTTTGAAGTGTCCATACACACACAGACACACACACACACACCCGTATATCCTGCCCAGATATAAAAAATAAGCAATGCATAGATATACTACAGATGTTGTAGGGACACTCATAAGTATTTCTAGCACATCTACGGTGTTAGACAGAATCTGTTATGTTCGATTTGTTAGTAAGTGTGCCCAAGTCTTTTGCAAACGCTTACAGTGAACAGTTATTTGCTTACCAGAAGGTTGCTAGGGTGACTTTGTAGTAGGCAGTTTCTTTCCAGCATTCATTCACTCACTCTCCTATGTTCACCATCCTCCCATGACTTCCACCAACATGCCAAAACCAGGGTGACTAATCATTTGCTCCCCATTGCCCTATTTCTGTCCCTTGTTTCCATGCCTCACAGATACAGATTTCTGGAAAGTATTAGGCCAATGATGAAATCAAATACAGACTTTAGGTTGGAATAATTTATTTAATCTTTCTAAATATTTGCATATGAAAATATGAAACTCTGATGAAATATAGGGCTGTGAGTCAACAATGAATGGAGCATCTAGAGAAGTTAGATTGGGAGAAGGAAAAGGCCATTCCCAAAATCCATTAAAAGGCTCAATTAAGGTAAATTCTAATCCCCATATACAATCAATCTGCTAATTTCTGATGAAGAGCAGGCCAGTGTGTGTTGTAGGACACTGGACATGTAGCAACACTTATTTTCAGGAAGCAGTGAAAAGAAAATAACTACTTATCCCTGTGTAGTATCACAGATTGATATTGGTACACTAAGGATTAAGCACTGATGGATCTTGTCTATTGGTTGAGTGTATACAATTTTAGTTTTAAATGGTAAATTACTTATTAGAAATTATGGTAGTATATATTTTCTATGAACTGAGATAATGGCATAGCTGCTCAACTGATTCACATAGAACTTTCCCCCATCTGTTTTATAAAGTTCCAAAGAAAAACATGGAGAAGAGGACCAAATAAATGTTTTGCCTATGATACAATAATAGGAAGAGGTAAATTAACTCTTCCCACTGCCATATCAGTGATTTTCATATCACTTTTAAATTATGTACTAAAAGAGTAATTCCCTTTAGCATAAATGTGTATGTTAAACGTGTTATAGGTAGCCCGAGAGTTCTCTTTATTCATAACTCTTTGCAAGTTGCAACCAATTGCAAGCTAATGATTAATACTAAAATATTGAAGTCACACTTGTTTATGTCATAACTGTAGGTCATGTCAGTCAACTTAACCCTGTGGTGTTCAAGGGTTAAGTGTTAGTTATTCTGTACCTAATAATTTCCCCTTGATTAAAGTGATGAGAAGTCATAAAGTCATCACAAATAGTAACCGTGACCCAAGGCTTCAGTGGCTTTCCTTATGAATCTAGGTCATTGAAACAGTAGATCTCATCTTCAGAACTATGCTACTATGGTTGCCACAGCATTTGTAAAAACTTTACTTCAGCAGCACTTTAGCTTTTTAACTGGGGGTTTCACAGGTAAAATGCCTCTCTATCTGTATTTCTATCTCTATCTTTATATATATATCACAACAATAATTTAGTATTGTAAAAGACATAGGGGATTAAGGCAGTAACCTTGGAAGTCATGATTTTAAGAAATGTGAACTATATATACCTTTTGATTTTATGTATGTATATATAAATATATATTTATACATATTTATGTATGTAAATATCATAGTTATATAAATATATGCATATATTTATATTATTTTATATATGCATTTATTTTACATATGTATATATTTATATAAATATATGTGTAAATCCATAACAGTTTTATTTAGGTTGCATCTAATATAACCTAACAATGTAGGTTTTATATATAATAAAATCTAAATACATTGGGGAAGGCATTGTGGTGCAGCAGATAAAGATGCTGCTTGGGACCCCTGCATCCCATATTGGAGTGCCTGAGATTGAGTGCCATCTCTGCTTCCAGTTCAGCTTTCTGCAAATGCACCAGGAAGGCAGATGATGACCCAAGTACTTGGGTCCCTGCCACACATGTGGGAAAACCTGGATGTGTTATGGGAATGTGTTTTCCAGTTTTCTTTTTATTTCCATGTTCTTGCCCCATATGATATAAGAATTAAAATTGAAGGCTTAAATAATGTGCAAAAATGACAGCAGTATTTATTTAAAGTGAAAGTGAATATACATTCATACATGAACGCAGGTAACCCCAAGAGGAGAAAAGCTCCCCATGTGATGGGCCTGAGAATTTCCCATGAACAGAGTTAGTTCAGGAGAGGGAAAGAGAAGGAAGGCCAAAAAGTGATGTGACCAGCAGTCCTCTTTAAGGGGTAAGTGGTGGTGTCCTAATTGAATACACAAATAGAGTTTGGGTGGGGCTTAGTGTGTGTGAGATTTTCTGTGGAGTTTAGCTCATGTGTGTTCATCATGCCATCTTCTTTCCAGTCCCCGATGAGATGCATCATGGGAAAATGGGCATGCTGATTGATATGTAAGGGGATATTCGTGTGTTCCAATCTAACTTCCTGCCATGATCCCCCATATCAGATGGAGTTCCTGGCTCCTGGCTTTAAGTGTGGTCCAGCCTGAGCTGTTGCAGGCATTTGGGGAGTGACCCGGCAGACAGAAAATCTTTCTTTCTCTGCCTTCCAAATAAATACAAAGAAATAAACTTAAAAACAGTATATTTATTCAGTTTATTTTATTTGGTTGTATCTTACCAAAGGAGTATATGAATTGCATCTACTAACGTTGAGATGTATTTCTTATAGCATAGCTTTTAGTGCTTTGATAAATGATATTATACACTTTCAACCACTTTTAATTATCCCTAATAACCCCAAAAGGTTTAAAAGTGTTTTCCACCCTATTCAAAATGTCTTGCTGGCTATTAAAGGCTGAGTGCCTCTGGCTGAGAGGCATCTTGGCTGCTAACATGGGTAATTATAGACATTCCTAAGGCTATTAAATTCGTAAGGCTATTAAAACATCTAATGTTTCTTAGCTTTGATTATAAGACATCTGAAACTGCATGGCTGGGTTAGGAGTGTCTTATATTAAGTATTTAGGTCATGAGGTCTCTAGATCAAGTCTTATCTATGTTATATGAAGTAAAACTACATTTTGGCTACTCCATGAACATTAGCTAATAGCTGCTTTCTGAGGACTTACTGTGTATTCCCATGTTATATTGAGTTCTTTATTTATGTAGCACTTCTATGCAGGTACTTCAAAATGTTCATGGAAAATGAAAATAGAAACATATTTTGTTCCAAAGAGCTTTTCAAATCTCTGTATACATTTATTATAATATCAGTTTCAAAAAGTTTTTCATGATCCCTTGCATAGGCAAAGAAGAATTAAAACTCATAGTTGAATTGCATTACCTCTGGAATTTTGTAGTGTAGGTAAAATTGTATACACACCCAGGGTATTGCTATTTTTATATCATATCAAATATATAGAGCACTGGGTAATTTTTTTACTAGGAGGGATCTTACAGATTATCTAGACTAATCCTCTAAGTTTGTAGTTGATACAGGTGAGGCAGATAGAGTTTATGTGGTTTATACCGTCACACAGCAGGTTACTGGCAATATTGAAGTTACATGGAACTATACATTTGCCAATTCCCAATAGAGAAAGCTAAACTATAATATTAATGGAATCCATTCTTTGTAAAATAACAAGCTCTTCCTTTTTTATTTCCTCTGAAACAAATTTATTACAGTGGATGATTCAGTTGTTTATCTGAATAAACCTGATAGTTGCTATTCAGATGGTTACAAATACAAACTAAAATTAATGAATTTCTGACAGTTCTATCCTGTCAAATTGCCCAATCTCTTTTAGAACATAAGTACTTTTAAAGCACTCAAGTCATCTTTCCTCAAAATAATCTATACATGAAATGTTTCAGGAAGAAAATAGTTTGGTATAATATAGGGACATATCTTCCATTATCTATCTTCATTAGGCCAGATTCTGAAAATGACTGGACCATTTGCCTAAATTTTAATGATACATATAATTGGCAAGAAATAAATCAAATTTTATTGACTAGTAAATTGTAAAGTCAGACAGAAACTTCAAAAATCCTAGTTCTTTCCTTTTTATCATTTTGGGATAGCTATTACCTCACTGGAACCCAGCTTCTTCATCTGTCAAAATGGGGATGATGCTACATTAAACTTATCTAATTTATGAGGATTAAATGAAATAATGATTAGAAAGTAAGTATTACACAGGAAGTACCCCATGCAGGAAGGTTCTGTGGCTGTTATTTACTTATTCCAGGTCTGCATAAGTAGTTTTTCTGCCCTTGGAAGAACTGCTGCTTAACTTTTGGGGACCCACAGTAAAATGGGCACCAAATACCACCACAGAGCACCAGTCATAGATGGATCCAGCAGGCTTTTTCTGGAAAGAAAGAGTAATTTAGTCAAAATTAGTAACCATGTTTTGTCCATTCAGGAGATAAAATGAACTGAAACTATATATTAGAATGAGTATACACCAAATCAGTAATTTAGAAGATGTACAACAAGGGAAACTGAAAACCAGACTACTATCCATATCAGAATTTCACTCACTGGACTTTACAGAGGATCTAATTCAAAGCAAATGTCTCTAATTGCTGAAGTCCTTATCATGTATAACTGCATAATATCTGATTATTTCTGAAAAACCCTAATTTGGAAGTAAGTGTATATTTCCTATTAAGTATTTGACACCTCTTGCCCTGAGCACCTCCCACCAACTTTGGTTTTGACATCAATTCCTTTTCTCATAATTTCCTAGTGCTTCCTAGATTTTTTTTTCTCCTTAATTGCAGCAGGTCACCTTGTCTTGTATTTTCAAGACATTTATAATAAGGATGATACTTAATTAATGGTGTTAACAAAGCTATATTGAAGACTGATGCCAGGGAATAATGAAGGTCATGGAGACATAGTAGATAAAACTTAAAAACTGAATACCAGAACTTTCCCTTCAAGATATGATAGAGTAAGCTGGATAAAACACATACACGTGCAAACCCATACACACACAATGACATAAGACATCAGAGAACAATAATAATTGTGGCCAATAATTGAGAGACAGTGGTCTTGAAGAGAGGGGAAATATATTTAGGTGAGTATTACAATACCCGGTGCTTTGCTATTAGGTGATTTAAAGACTTTTATCATAAACACTGAGACTAAAAAGCAGCAGGATAGGCATTTGGCCTGACAGTTAAGATGCCACTTGGGATAATGACATCCTGTGTCAGAATGCCTGGGTTTGAGCCCTGGCTCCACTCTCAGTTCCAGCTTCCTGCTAATGCCTACATTGGGAGGCAGCTCAAGTGTCTGGGTCCCTGTTACCCATGTGAGAGACGTGGATTGAGTTTCAAGTTCCTGGCTGCAGCCTGTCCTAACTCTTTTAGGTGACTTGTCTAACCAATCATACACTGGTTATTTTTCAGTTTTGCCTGTTTTTTTTTTTAAAGGTTTATTTCATTTATTTGAAAGAGAGTTACAGAGAGAGGTAGAGATAGAGAAAGAGGTTTTCCATCCACTGGTTCCCTTCCCAGATAGCCATAACGGCTGTAGCTGCGCTGATCCGCAGCCAGGAGCCAGGAGCTTCTTCTGGGTCTCCCACACAGGTGCAGGGGCCCAAGGACTTGGGCCCTCTTCCACTGCTTTCCCAGGCCATAGCAGAGAGCTGGATCAGAAGAGGAGCAGCCGGGACTAGAACCGGCGCCCACATGGGATGCTGGCACTTTAGGCTAGAGCATTAACCCACTGTGCCACAGCACTGGCCCCGAGTTTTGCCTGTTTATAATTTATTACTTTTAAAGTGTACATAGTCATGGGCTATAATATGATAATTTGATACATGTATATAATGTGTAATGACATTTGTTTATTATTTATAAATTTGAGAAAAGCCTTCTGATATACTGATGATATAAAGATCCAAGCATTATGAAGGGCCACTGAAATTTGAAATGTGTTTTTTTTATCCCCTTTGAACAACAGAAAGTTCTATAAATTCTTCCTACCAAAGGAGGGAAAAGAAAAAGTTATTTTGAAGCATGCAGGCCCTTTTTGAAGAGTTCAAATTCATATATAAATTAATTCATTCAATAGTTCAATAAATGCTCTTAGAGTAATATGCACTAGGCTCTAGGAAGAAGGAGATGCAGTGCATAGGGCACTCTGTGAGTACTCACTGTCTTTAAAGGAAACAAAAATAATCACAAAGCTCACTTCCAAATTCATCGACTGCATATTAAGAGATAGATAATTCGCTGGCTCCACCGCTCACTAGGCTAATCCTCTGCCTTGCGGCGCCGGCACACCGGGTTCTAGTCCCGGTCGGGGCACTGGATTCTGTCCTGGTTGCCCCTCTTCCAGGCCAGCTCTCTGCTGTGGCCAGGGAGTGCAGTGGAGGATGGCCCAAGTACTTGGGCCCTGCACCCCATGGGAGACCAGGAGAAGTACCTGGCTCCTGCCATCGGATCAGTGTGGTGCGCCGGCCGCAGCACGCCGGCCGCGGTGGCCATTGGAGGGTGAACCAACGGCAAAGGAAGACTTTTCTCTCTCTCTCTCTCTCTCACTGTCCACTCTGCCTGTCAAAAAAATAAATAAATAAATAAATAAAAATAGATAATTCCTTTTTGTTTAATAAATATTATGAAATAGAAATTAATGGACATATAAAGGAGCATAGAAAGTTAGATTCCTTACTACAGCCTTAAATAGAGGATGAGAAGTATATCCAACAAAGCCATAATTATGGAAAATGTAAAAAAAAAATGAAAGAGAAGATGGAAGAATATTTGATAAAACCATTTCTCTAAGCAGACCATGCTAAAAGTTTGTTTTAAAATAATTGGTATGTACATAGGGGTATAGATAATTATGGATCTGTATGCATAGTTTGTAGGTTGGTGATAAAATCTTAAGGGAGGTTTTTATTTTTATTTTTTTTTGCCTGATAGTTGCTACCATTTTTGCAATTCAGAACAGGTAACTTTTTTGAAAGAAAAGTTGAAAAATAGCAGTGAGCACAGGTATGTTTGAAGGCAACAATTTTATGACAAGAACCAATATAAAGAATTGAATGTAATTCTCTAACAACCATCAGAAGCCCAAGTAGAAAGAAGAGAAAGTTTAAATTACCCAGGGTTGGAATTGTAAAAGTCATGTATGCTGAAGAAAAAAGGGAAGGAGGATGACAGCAATGATGGCTCCTATCTTATCTGTAAGAAGCTGCATATTAGATTGGGGATAAACTAAGAGGCACAGAAGTAGCAGTCACTCATATTAACCAAGAATGAAATTACAAGGGAGCTAATGGATGAGAATGAATTGGAAACTAAATATCTATTGGTAAAATAAAATGAACTTTGGAGTTTTTGAAGTTTTTAAAATAGTTTGTGGGTCACCAATGATCTTGTTTATACTTAAGACCTATTAGTTGGTAATCATTGGTGTCATATTTGTTTTTATTTATTAAACAAACATCAGTGTCATTCTGCCAAAGACCATCAGAAAAATAACTGGAGTGGAGCAAAGTGGTTTGTTACTCATTGCAGTGAGTGAGAACACACAAAATGAAGTGTGTAGTATGTCAGGAAGAGTGTTAGAAAATAGTTATTATAGGATTTAAGTTTTGGTTAGGAAATCTTGGAGAATGTCTAAGGAAGTGGCGGCTCACTCTGGATTGGATACTGTCAGTAAGTCAAGGCAGTTCTAGGACTGGGTATCTCAAAGCATCTTATCTGCAGGGAGGCTCAGCAACACTCATTAATCAACAAAATATGTTTGGTATTTTGGAGGTAACATTTATATATCACTTTGTCATGATCTCCAAGTGATCTAGGTTGATATTGGTATTCTGTGATATTGTTTATATCCATCAAAAGAACACCATGACCTACCATTGAGCATTAGACCAATTTGCAATGACAAGGAGACCTGGGTCGCTCTGGTTACAAATACTAGTCTTTCGATGTTTTTCATCCCTGTCTCATCGATGGCACTTGTTAACCTTACAGAATTCCAGAGCCTTCCCACAATTATTACATCAGAATCTCTGAGGTTTGATTTCGACATGCAAATGTTATGTACATTACAGGATGGGAATCATTATATTAAAATAATAATTATTAATGTTAAAAGCTTGCTTGTTTGTGATTACTATATTTAGAAGTTATTTTCTGATGCTTTAATTTTTCATTTATAATTCACAAACTATGATGAAAATTTTATTTATGCATGACCCTTTGTGAAATATTCCTTGGGAATAGCTGCGCTGTGCGATATCTTAGGAAAAAAAAAAAAAAAACAAAATAAAGATGCATTTTTGAAGAATTTAATACAAGGCCCTAATGATACTTCTGTCGATTTAATCTCGACATGTCAGTCTTGTCGTTTCACAGTTTGCCATTCTGTTGAGTGGATATCACCTGAAATCAGCACTGCAAAGCCCAGCAGGACTGAGCGAAGCATTCCTGTTCAGTTTCTGAATGTGCACTGCACTGTCTTCTCCCTGCATCATCTTCCTGTTGACAAGCTTTCCCATGTGCTTTAAACTTGAAACCACTTAAGCCTTACAACCTCACTCTGATGAGCATGCCCTTTAAAATCTAAGCTAAGGGTCTTTTCCTTCTCCCCACATGACATTATGAGAGAATGCAGAACCAACACGAGGAGTCTGTGCCTTCAAAATAGCATTGATGACACCTGTACCCTATTTCTTTTCTTTTTTAGTAACAATATAAATATGCACAATAGGAAGATAAAAGCAAGATGTATTCTCTTTAGTACAATCTAACATAATTATTAACACTCTGAAGTATGGCTTCAAGACCTGAAAATAAATTTTTCTGAGACAAGTAATTTCAATATCCTGTTTTAAGTATGTTTACAGCTAAGTTTAGAAAAATGAATGTTCACAGAGAACATGTTGAAGCTCAATGTCAATTATGGAAGAGAAGACAGACAGTGTGTATTTAGCCATAATTTGTTGTAACTTGCACTTCCTTTAGAAAATCAGAATTTAAGCGTTCTGAAAAGAGTAGCAGTGGAAGATTGCCACATTGTAGTGTCAACAAAGTGTCTTATATCAGTGCTGCTTTTTTTAAGATTTATTTATTTATTTCAAAGGCATATTTACAGAGAAAGAAGGAGAGATAGAGATGAGAGAGAGAGGGAGGGAGAGAGGGAGGGAAGGGAAGAGAATGAATGTTGAGTTTTCATTTGCTTGTTCATGAAGCCAGGGCTGAAACGGCCAGGGCTAGGCCAGACTGAAGCCAGGAACATCATCCAGGTCTCCCACGTGGGTGTAGGAGCCCAAGTACTTGGGTTGCCCTCTGTTGCTTTTCCAGGAGTGGGGAGCTGGATGGGAAGTGGAGCAGCTGGGACTTGAATCAGCTCACATATGGGATGTTGTTGAATGTTCAAATGAATGTGTGCCACAATGTCATGGTTTTCACTGTCTTTGTAATTTTGTATCTCTGTATATAATGTTGTTCATATCTAAAATACTTGAAGACAGTCTCCATCCACATGTCCCTTCTTCTCTGAGCTTTTCACAAATCCCTGGAAAAAGGCTTCCTTAACTCTTCTGTGAGCCTAGATATATTATTTCTTTGCAGTATATATGTCCTCCACAGTAGAATAAATAATCTTGGGGACAAAAATTATGTCATTATTCAAACTTTCTTATCCAGTGCTGAACAAACTTCTTTAAAATCCCAAATATGTTCTATGGATGAATAAGTCAATTACTAATGAGATAAAGAGAAATTATAAAAATAATTTTAACTCCATTTATCACACAGAATTTTTGTCTTGTTTCTCTATGTAAAGCTAAGTCATATTTTTCACTTTAATTGATAAGAAATATACTAGAATACTTCAGTCCTTTTATTATGTTGTCATTTGTTTGATTGTTTGCTTATTCTTCAGAAACAGGGAAGAATTTAACCAAATATATAAGGCATTCAAAAAAATATGGTTCTCTCTCCTGGAAATATCTTAGGCTATCTACTTAGGGATTTTCTGTGTACTGGGCTGCTCTTCTAAATACTAAAAATTTCTTGCCTCAGTACTGACCCCAATTTTATCAGAAGTTTACAATTGGGGGCATACTCAACTGATCCCAAATCTATGTCAAGATTATTCCTCTTAGGTTAATTACCCACTACTTAACTCTTACATTTGACCCTCACACAGAGCATATTCAAAAGGACTCCCACTCTGCTGAGGTAGTAGATTGCATTGTTTCATATTTATCTACTATTTGGATAGTAAAGTACTTTTTAACAAAATCTAATCTCTTCCCAACTTTATTTCATTCTTCATAACATCACCAGAGATAAGCTTCCTTGAAGATCACTTATATAAGATCAGATATTTTGTGGAAGTTTGTTGCACTAATTCTCATGCTTTTATTTTATCATTTGCTGAGTAAACAGTACAAGGATAAATAGAGTCACAGTCCATTATCTACTTCAGATATTTGACTATAAAACTTGGCGGGGGTGGAGAATCCTCTTTATTTTCTAATACATTCCTTGCCCAATTGTATCACCAAATCACACATTTGGAGTTTTTAGTTTAATTTTTCCTCAGAGAACATTTCCAAATCAATGTTGAAACAACCCAATCTATTTTGACGTATGGCCAACCTACAAACTGCAAAAATACCAATTAACAAAAGTTCTTAGGCTCCTTCAATACTTTTTGAAGATGTACTGTGGTCTAGGTCTCCAGTTCAGAAAAATACAAGCAAGTTTCCCACGTTGGACCTTATATTCCAGTAGGTAAAGATAAACAGTTAAAACAAGATAACTTCATAAACAAGGTAATTTATTTTTTTAAATTTTTAATTTTTTTTTTGACAGGCAGAGTGGACAGTGAGAGAGACAGATAAAAAGGTCTTCCTTCTCCGTTGGTTCACCCCCAACAACGGCCACTGCAGCTGGCGCTCCACGGCCGGCGCAACGCGCTGATCCGAAGGCAGGAGCCAGGTGCTTCTCCTGGTCTCCCATGGGGTGCAGGGCCCAAGGACTTGGGCCATCCTCTTTTGAACTCCTGGGCCACAGCAGAGAGCTGGACTGGAAGAGGAGCAACCGGGACAGAATCCGGCGGCCCGACCAGGACTAGAACCTGGGGTGCCAGCGCCGCAGGTGGAGGATTAGCCTATTGAACCGCGGCGCAGGGCATAAGGTAATTTCTTACCATTCTGTGCTGTGGAGTATATACATAGGCAGTTGTGATAGTTACTCAACATTTTCTTTGCTTTATATACAGCTTTTAAATAAGGCATTTTAAAGAGGCCTGAGGTATGAAAATGGCAACTATAGAAAAGAAAAAAAATTCCAACAAAGGCAAAGGATCGGGGGGGGGGTTGGGGGGCGGATTTCCTTACTATATTCAATGACACCAAGAATGCCAGTGTGGCTAGAATGTAGTAAGCAGGGGTTGCAGTGAATGGAGTGTATGAATTGATGTCTAGGTTTCAACAAGAACCGGATGACATAGGAGCTTTGACTATCATGGGAAATCATGGGATGATTCTTAGCAAGGGGATGACACAGATTTATATTTTGAAAATTACTTATTACTGTCGTAAGTAGAATGAATTTTAAGGGGTGGAAGCAGGGATTCTAGAAATAGGACATATGGCAAGAGTCCAAGAGTAAGATGATGGTCACCAAGCATAGGAAAGAAATGGATTGATTAGAGATAAATGCTGGAAATAGAATAGACAGCACTTTCAGATGGATTGGTTTACTAGATGAATGAACATAAAAGAGTGCTATGCTTTTTACTTGAATAAAGAACTATACCTGTTAATGACACATGTGTTTTGAGGGAGTACAAAGGATAACAGTATTTTCCTGTTCATCTTCCATGCCCACTTCTAAATATAGTATTCTGATTTTTCATTGGGAATTCTCCCTCTTCCTATTCAATCATATTGGTGTTTTGTAGATTGCCTCCAATTCCCAACTCCAGATATGTATATATGAAATGCAAGCCTAGCTGATAAACATTTTCAATCTTGAGACTTATTGACAACTCTTGGCCCTGCCAGATAAAACCCTAAGACTTTAGATGGGACTATTAGGGAAAAAAGATATAGTTTTATTTCAAAGTAATTGGCAAGTTAGTAGGATTTCAGTTTGGAACAGCTAGAGGTTACCATGCTGAGAGAGCAGGCCAGATAATGAGGCCATTGTAGGGCAAACCAGGCCAAGTGGTGGAAAAAGACAAGTCGTGGTGATTTTAGGCCTATAATGTCTCATGCCTGAAGCCATGTTTCCTCCAGCATTTCCTCCCATGTAACCAAGAATTCTTATTCACACAAGTGTGATATGTGTTTTGGGTATGTTAAGTTGGAAATGCCTATTTAGGTTTTATAAATTAAAATATGGGATTCCCTGTTAAACTTGAATTTCAGAAAAAGTATGAATAATTTTTTAGCTTGTGGCCCAAATATTGCTAGATATGGTGAGCCTATGTCTATTAGACATCCAAGTGGAGATATCAAATGGACAGTTGTATGTACAGACCTGGAACTCCCAAGAGAGGTCAGGGATTTGGGTATGTATTTTAAAGTTTTTTTCAATAGCAATAGTATTCAAAGCTGTGGTACCAAAGGAGTACAAGTAGGGATATGAGGCAGGTGGAGTTGAGAGATTGCCCAGCATAAACCTGAAAGCAATCCTCTCCATCAAGTCCAAGTTTAGGAAACCTGGAAAACTATGGAAATGATTGGGAAGGAACAACCAGTGAAGGTATAACTCTAACATCAAGGGAAGCTAGAAAGAAATGAGCTTCCAGACGGGATTCATCAATATCTCCAACAAACATCAACAAATGTCCCTGTAAAAATGGTGGGTAACTGCAGCTAGCATTGTGGCATAGCAGGTAGGGCCATCACCTGTGGCTCTGGCACTCTGCATGGGTGCCAGTTTATGTCCCAGCTGCTCCACTTCCAGTTCAGCTCCTTACTGATAGCCTGGGAAAAGCAGCAGAGGATGGTCCAAGTGCTTGGGCCCCTGCCACTTACGTGGGAGACCCGGAAGAAGCTCCTGCTCCTGGCTTCAGCCTGGACCAGCACTGGCCATTGCAGCCATTGGTGGTGTGAACCAGCAGATGGAAGATTGATTCTCTCTCTCTCTCTCTCTCTCCATCTCTCTGTGTAGCTCTGGCTTTTGCATAAAAAAATCTTTAAAAAAAAGTTGAGTTTTCTTTTTTCCCTGGTCATTCACCTACTGACCCTTTTCAAAATTTCCATAATTTCCTGTGACTATTCAGATGCCCAGACCCCTTTGGTTATTTTTGGAGACGTCTAGATAGTCACCACTTCCCTGTAGGCACTGAGATGTGAACTATGCTGCCTTTGACATCTGGGGACTTAAACATCCTTTTCTGTTTGTATCAAACAGCTTCAGACTTTAAAGCTTTAAACATAAAGAAAAGTTAGAATGGATATATAGAATGATTTTTTAAAAAATTTCAAATGTTCTACTCGTGTGTGAGAGCATGGAATGAGCTCTAGTGAGCAGCTCATGACCACACTGTTACCAACATTGCAGAAACTACTGGCTTCTTTTTCCCTCCACCTCACTAAGTCTGACTGCTCTTCCATCTTCGCTCTGCTTCTCTGGGAAGCCAACAGATGCTCGCCTTGTCTCTCTGTAGTGCCTTCATTTCTTCCTTTAACCCTTTCTTTAATCAATGGTGGTATTGACATACATTGTGGATGAAAGGTTTTTGTGTGTGTGTGTTATTTAAACATTATACCCAGATTATTATTGTTAACTAACAAAAAATTTTAGACAAAAGGAAAAGAAATAAGACAGTACAGAAACAACAAAAACTAAGAATTAAAGTTTCCTTTATTCTCTCCTATCCCCAGCCTCATATCCACAGGATCAGTTGGAATATGCGTATGTATATACAGACACATGTATAATATTTACTAACACGTATTGAGTGCTTACATGTGCCATAAATCATTGTAATTGCTCCAAATACACTAGTTTATTTAGTCCTGATAAAAGCCCCTTGTTCAGTAAGGCAAATGGGTTACAAAGAAGATAAGTCACAAAACTGTCAGGTATGTAATATGCATGCCTTAATAAATATGATATAAAATATCCTTTTTTAAACTTTTATTTAGTAAATATAAATTTCCAAAGTACAGTTTATGGATTACTATGGCTTCCCCCCCCCCATAACTTCCCTCCCACTGGCACCCCTCCCATCTCCCTCTCCCTCTCCCATTACATTCACATCAAGATTCATTTTCAATTATCTATATACAGAAGATTGATTTAGTATATATTAAGTAAAGATTTCATCAGTTTGCACCCACACAGGACACAAAGTGTAAAATACTGTTACAGTACTAGTTATAGCATTAATTCACATTGTACAACACATTAAGGACAGAGATTCCACATGAGGAGTAAGTACACAGTGACTCCTGTTGTTGACTTAACAATTGACACTCTTGTTTATGGCGTCAGAAATCTCCCTAGGCTCTAGTCATGAGTTGCCAAGGCTATGGAAGCCTCTTGAGTTCGCTGACTTCGATCTTATTTAGACAAGGTCATAGTCAAAGTGGAAGTTCTCTCCTCCCTTCAGAGAAAGGTACCTCCTTCTTTGATGGTCCGTTCTTTCCACTGGGATCTCACTCGCAGAGATCTTTCATTTAGGGTGGTTTTTTGTTTTTGTTTTTGTTTTTTTGTTTTTTTTTTTTCCAGAGTGTCTTGGCTTTCCATGCCTAAAATACTCTCATGGGCTCTTCAGCCAGATCCGAATGCCTTAAGGGCTGGTTCTGAGGCCAGAGTGCTGTTTAGGACATCTGCCATTCTATGAGTCTGCTGTGTATTCCACTTCCCATGTTGGATCGTTCTCTCCCTTTTTGATTCTATCAGTTAGTATTAGCAGACACTAAATATCCTTTGACTAAAGCCTAATGAGAAGATCTTTTCAGTGAAATCTATCTAGAAAACTTTGTGCTGCCTTATACATACTGCTTATTGATACTAACACTAACTCCACTTTCCAGTCTGGAATTTGTATTGTGGCATTAGACATCCAGATTTGTTGTTCTTTTTCTCTGTGAACTTATCATCTGCTAACGTTATCCTTCTACAGAATTATTGCTGCTTGTGTAATCTGAATGACCATCTTATCTTTGGGAATAGTTTGAGACACTTAGAAATCTCATTTTTGTTAATATTCAGGCCTACAGTTTCCACAGAAAGTGGACAGGGCTTGTTGGTTTACACCCAAAGTGTTCACACAAACTCAGAATTCCTATCGTCCCACAATAACTTTTCCCACTCATATTAGGCAGACAGTTTGTGATTCGAAGGTAAACCACTCAGCTAGCTGGCAAAGACTTACAGATTTCTTCTAAGGAACAAAAATCGTAGCCTGGGATTCCAGCTTCCTACACGGTTATGTTCTGGTTTCCAGAAGCACTGGGGCTTGTGGCTTCTATTTCTATCATGAAGTAGGCATTTATACCACATTCATCAATTTCTGTTATGTGTTACCTAGTTATTTCCTCTACTTTGAATAATCACATCCTTGCTTTTTCATTCATTATATAATTTTATTTACTATTCTCTGCGTACTTTGTGTAGAATTTTAAATGTGTTTGGAACAAAAGAGGAACTAATTGATGTGCTCAAATGTCTACTAAAAATTTTTGGTATCATTTGTATCTTGAAGGTACATGTCGCTCCCCGTCTTCGTGGAGGAACGACACAGGACCCTGCGCTGTTCTTTTGTCTGCTCGGCCCTCCCCGGGTTTGCTGCTGGTTCTTCCCGGGTTGGCTACCGTCCCTTCCACCTCCGTGGAAGGGCGGTTCCCCCTGCCACATTCCCCACTTCCGCGGGGGAGCGGCACACCGCCAGCCGGCTCTCTCGGGGGCTGCACAGGTGTTCCTTCAGATAGATGTTCCCGTTAGATGTTCCTGGTGCATGCCGTCTCTCTCCTCCTTTATAGTCCTCTTCCACCAATCCCAACTCTGCTACCCACACGCCGAGTATGCTGCTCTCCTCCAATCAGGAGCAGGTCCCACAGTTTATTGGTTGAACTGGAGGCAGCTGTGTAGAAGCTGTTTCCCTTCTCAGCGCCATATTGTGGGAAAGCAGATGCATAGAATAAGTCTTAATTCCAGTAACTTAGTCTAGTCCGAGTTGCTCCCCACAGTACATACATTTTAAAAGTATATAACCCACTGAATCTTTTTTGAATTGCTCTTTGATTTTAGTAATTGATAGTTTCTAAAAGTGTTTCCCAAATCTCTTCCCCTTCTTTTGTCATGCTCCATTCATAAACTCCAAACTTCATATTTTAATTTAGGCAAAATAGGGGAAGACTTAACAAAAATTGCCAATTTCTTCACTTTGTTTTGCTATGTTTAATTATAGTTTTGCTTATGCAAAAATATTTATCTACAGTGCCTGCATATATTCCCTCATTTTGTTCCCTAGGAAAACAACTAAAACTGAGGAAAGTTCTCTTGTATAGAGGGAATGTAGAAAACAGCACCTACTTCAAAACAAAAATAGTTATTTCAAGGTCAAATAAATTTCCAATGCAGTCTGAATATTCTTGTTTGTGAAGTGTGGGAGTTTTAATAATTTACTTACATTAAGAAACAAGAGAGAAAAACCTAGATCTTGAGGAAGATGGACAGTAGAAACTTTTTTTTATAAGCAGAAATTTGATTCTAAGTTTGGCAAACTGCATGACACCTTTGTTAGATAGCATTAATATATGTGGTTCTAAGGGAGCTTACCAGCTATTATACTTCTTTTTCTTGGTCCACTATGAAGGCTAGGTTAGAATTTGGGTCACTGATTTAATACCTAATGCTTCCCTATCATGATAAAACAAAAAGATATTTTGGGGCCTAATGCATTCAACATTAGTTGAGCACCTACTACAAGAAAAGTACAACACTAATTAATTCCAATTTTTTTCTTACTAGTTTTTCCAATTCTGGATTTCTCTTTTGATCCAGGACATTTTGCTTCTTAACGATTGTGACTTAAATATTGTAACTTCCAGTAAATGCCTGTTAAGCCATTTCTCAGGTTTTGGCAAATGATCAATAATAATGTTCTGTTGGTACAGAAGAGGTCCTTGCTTGCTGAGGTATTAGAAAACAACTAAAGGGAGAAAAGTCAGTGGCCTGAAAAGGAACTGGAGAGAGACAATGAGATCAACTAATGCACAATTATAAAGATCATCAAATAATATTGCTGACAAATTCCCTAGAAATGGAATCCTTAAAAGGATTTAATTCTTCATAGAAAAATGCCATGTGTATTTTGAGACTATAAAGCCTTGGTATTTATTGTGAAAGATCTCTGAAAACTTTCACAGAAAGGCATAGAGGTTGTTCACAAGTCTCTTATTAGCCTTAAGATTTACTCATGTTATATATTTTGACTATTTCAAAAAATTAAGCACATTTCTATGCTAAAGCAAATGTTGAACATCTTTTGTCTGTTCCTGGTTTATTTTTCCACCCAAACTTAGTAAGTTGGTACTATTTTTAACTTTTGTGCATATAATTCCAATATGTACACAGTTTTTATTAAATTCTAGGATTTCTTGAATGGTTATCAAATGGTATTGTTATAAAAATGTTTTCCAGAAATGTTTGACTGCTGCCCCAGTTAGTACTCAAATATCTGTGTGTTTTTATTGATGACACCACAGTATTATTTGACCTGAGATAACAGATTCTTTATATTTTATAGTTTTTCTCTCATTTTCTTACAGTTGAAAAGCTTAGAAAATGATTCTTTATTGCATTGTCCTATATTCTAACATAACTTTGACTAAAACTTTTAAAAGCATATATTATGTTTCAAAGTCAAAGTGCCAAAGTTCTCCAGGATGACTCGATGATCCCTGTTCCTAAATATTTGCATTCATTTCAGGGCTTAGGGAAATTGTCACAAATAATGGCTGTAATTATTACAGTACATTTGTTCCCTAAATCGACATTAGGAAGAAAATGTTATGCTGTTATTTTTAGCGATGATATAAACTAGGCAGTTGAATTGAGGGATTGCTTCCGAACTGACCTGGAAAGGAGACACAGCTACTGCTGCTTCTATTATATTAATATGGAATACCAGATTATTTTGAGAACTATTTAGTCTTCAATTTTTTTGGCCGGGGATCACAAAGATGTCACCTCCTCAACAATTTGAATGCCCAAATAAATAAGGAATTCTAACATTTATTTTATATTTTTATTATTATTATTGCTATTTTAACATAATCCATTTTAATTGCTTTGCTAAAATTTTATTTGGACTTTGAAAAGTTAAAACTGAATGAATTCAGAATCTAAGTCTTGTAATTAAGGTATTCTTATGTACACTCTTCTGTATTGATAAAATCAAACCTCTTTCAGCCAACTAAAATTGTATATATCTTTCAACAGAGTCCTAAATTGATAGCTTTATTGTCTGTTTCAACTCTTGGGGAGCAACCTAACAAAAATGGTGATAATAATTGGATTTTAAAATTGAATTTTAGTATTCTTCTTGATTACAACATTAAATTCCTGTTTCCCAATATATTAGTATCTGAGTTAAAACAAAATATAATATGAATGTTGTTTGCTTATAAACTGTGCTTCCTTATATTTTATTTGTCATATTTTGTCATTGTTATTTTTGTTTGAGGGTAGTTTTGTGTTTTCTCTCCAAATTATATGTATGAAACTGAACTATGACACTTAGTGGCTGCAAATAATTTGAATTTCTGCAAGTAGATACTACTTCAGAGAGATTATAATTTAAGTAAAAAATGGATGCCACGAGGAGAATGACGCCAAAAAGGAGGAGAAATAGTTATTTATATGGTTATACCATTAAGCAACAACAGTAATAACATTAGAAGTTGCCACTATAGCATTTATCAAGATCTCTACACTATTCTGAGTGCTTCATGTATATTGACTCTTATTCTCACAACAATTGTAAAAACAAAGACAAAAAGAGGTGAAGTAATTTGCAAAAAAAGTACAAACAAAATAAAGTCAGAAAATTAAAAAAACAAATCTCAGGAATAATGTTAAGTATACTGAGAAATCAAAAAATGAAAACTAGGAAGTTATTAGGAAGCATCAGGGGAATAATTTTCAGGGAAAAATGTTTCAGGGACATAAATAAAAAAGAATGATGATATCATGGCTTGCTAGAAGTAAATTGGATCATTCTATGAATGGATTTTATGTAGAAAGACTTGATTTTGAGGTTCAGTTGTAATTCTGTGTTGCTTTGGCTCATTGAGCAAGTAAGTCGCGTTAACTCTAGGCCTGAGTATCTTTCACTGTAACACAGGAATTAATGAATTTCTAAAATTATTCCATGAAACAAAATCAGTTACATTTATTTAACACTATTTTCCATCCATAATTTTTTTCATCTGAAATCTATTAAAAACAGTAGGGTCACCTAATTGTAACACATTGCAAGCATGTTGAAAATTAATAGTCTTAAGGGGAAAGGCGTAGAACCATGTGTGGTCCAGATTGGAATTTGGTAGTTCTCCAAGGCCTCGATAATGGCTGTGTAGCCATCCCACCACACTTCACCACTAGACAATATATCCTAGCAGTTTCTTACAGCTTTGGATCACACTCACTCTATGTCTAGGTGGTATAGTTAAGTTGGTCAAAATTGTGTTGTGTGTCCAGGTATTGGCAACATTGAAGCAGTGGGACAGAAAAAAAACGGTAGAAGACTTGCATAGAAGAAATACAGTTTCACCCAGTGGAAGAAAGGCAATTCTCTTCTGTCTGTTCTGACTTAATAACTATAGAAATCTGGTACTATATTTTTATATTTTTATGTTTTTTTATATTTTTAATGCAATTCTGCTTTCCCTTGAGATAATTAAAATCTCAATAGGAAAAATACATTAAGAATGAAGACAAGATACTATATAAATACCTTACATTTCTTATTGTTGCAGATTTATATTGAAAGATTGTAAAATAAATAAGAAGTATCTCTTAAAGAACTATTCCCTTCAGTTTTTAAGTCCAAGTACTTAACTATTGGTACAAAATTATAAGAATATTTATAAAATTTAATAGCTGACAGGCTGAACATAGTTACTAATATCGCCCCAGAATTTCTAAATTGGATAAACTTAAGAGGTTTTTCTCAATATATACACAAATGAAAAAAATCACAAAATGAATATGTTTTTTAAATATGAAGCTAATAACTGAGTGGAAAACCACAGACATTAATTGAGAAGTTTCATATTATTACAAATTAAGTGAATGGTTAAAAATGCTAGGGGAACAGAGTATTGTTTCATATGGCTTTCTGTTCAATGTGGATTGCCAATGTGGGAGAAAATTCTTGTAAATCTCAGCATTGCTCCCACACAACCACCTACACAGATGATCGCTTGACTTTCACGCTAACAATAGATGTGTTAGTAGAGCTTTCACCATCTGCAAACTGAAGTGCACTTTAAAAAAAGTAACTGCAGCAGACAGTAGTAAATTGCTTATATATTGTGATTAGCATGTTTATTTACATTTAAAAGAAAAGAATTAAAACTGTGAGAGCTCTCAGTTTAAGATCAGTCCCTGTGTTACTGCCTAGATTAAATAAGGTCAGTTCTAGATACTGGATAAAATTACATTAGAAAATGTGATTTTGAATTTCTTTCTTTTTTATGGAGGAATATACCAGGCCATTTTATTTATTTTTTAAAATTTTTATTGACAAATAGTAATTGTACATTTTTATGGGGTATCAGATCTAAGAATAAAGGTATGGATTCTGATGTATTCACTTCTTCTAAGTAATAATTCTCAAACTCATGTAAATTAGTGAAAATTCTCTGTACAAATTCTGTATAATGCCTTCAATGGCACATTTGTTTAGCTGTGCATTCTTGTAAATCTATTTTATCTTCATTGAATAATGAATATTGTAGAAAACAAGTTTTATATTATTGTATAGTTTTTATTCCTCTTTAATTGATTTTTGTCAAGATTATAAAGGGCCCCTGATTCCATTATTGTGACTTAGTAGAAAATTCAAAGGAAAAGTGTTGTAAAATGAATTATCTAGAGACTTGAGGGGTAACAGAGTGGTTTACAGGCTCACAGGTAGAAGCTGCTCATACTCAGAGGGCTAACAGTAATAGAGAAGAAAGCAGGCATGTAGCTGATTGAAGGCAGGGTGAGGACCATTTTTCTCAACCCAACACGAACAAGTGTGATGCCACTGTGCACTGGCAAAGATCCCATGCATTTCCATCCATCCCACATATTTCTAACATGTGGCCTGAATAATCTTGTCCTTTCACGTGGATGAATGAAGCAGTCTATATGAGCCATGAGAGCCACTGTAACCTCAAAATATCATCCAAATAACATTGCCTAAAATTTAATGATGAAATTCGCACTTATTTTTATAAATATGACTTTTTTCAAACCATATTTTAATGCAGAATATGTTAGAATGGGTAGTATGCTAAAGCAAATATAACTGAGTACATTTTAGCTGTATTTACTTTCTCTCTTAAAATAAATTTTAGTTTTAGAAATTTAATATAAGAAGGGAATTTAGGAAAATAAAATATCATCTAGTCCAAGCACTTCATTTTACAAAAGATAAAATTGAGGCTCAGTAAAGGCTCACACACCTAGTTAAGCACAAATCCAGAACTAATCCCAAAGACTCCTGCCTCCGCTCCAGTGATTTTTCCATTATACATAATAAAACATTAAGAGAACAGTGGTCCCTTGGGTTGAGGGTGAAAGGGTGTTGGAAAAGAATGGAAAGCACAATGAGAATAGAGAAAAGGAGGTACAGTGACCTCCAATTATTTTCCTAGGGTTGATCCACGTTATAGAGTCATTAGCAGGATTGAAGTTAATTAAATCAAGGTGTTTAGTTGTGTAGGTTTGTTAACACCACAACTCAATGATACTTCTTCCGCTAATGTTTAGTAACAGGAAAATATCTCATAATATCCGTCCTAGGGAAATTTGTACTCCTGTGATTTACATCCTAAAAGCTATGAACTTAAAGTTTCAAGAAGATGTTTAAAAATCTCCTGTAGTAGTCAATTATGCTACAAAAGAAAATTGCTTAGGATTGGGAGGTATACAGAAGGAAGAACATCTTTTTCTCTCTTTTTTTTTCAAACAGAGAGAGAGAGAGAGAGAGAGACAGAGAGACAGAGAAAGGGACAGGGACATAGAAAGATCTTCCATCTGCTGGTTCACTCTCCAAATGGCTGCAACAGTTAGAGCTGGGCCTATTCAAAGCCAGGAGATAGGAGCTTCTTCTGGGTCTCCCAAGTGGGTGCAAGGGCCCAAGGACTTGGGCCAACCTAGGCTTCTTTCCCAGGTACATTAGCAGGGAGCTGGATTGGAATAAGAGCTGCCAGCATGCAAACTGACCACCACATGGGATGCTGGCATCTCAGGCAGCAGCTTTACCTGCTGTGCCACAATGCCAGTTCCTAGAATGACAGACAGATACCAGTGGAATAGACTAGAGACAACAGAAACTGTGGTCTACTTCTACAACCAACTGATCATTGACAAACAATCTAAAACTGCTCCCTAGTGAAAGGGCAGTCTCTAGAACAAATGGTGCTGGGAAAACTGGACTTCTGCATACGAAAGTATAAAACAAGATCCCTGCCTTGCAGCCTATACAAAAATCAACTCACAATGAATCAGGAATTCAAATCTAAGACCTGAAATAATCAAATTACTACAGGCAAACATTGGAGAAACAGTGCAAGACATTGGCATAGGCAAAAACTTCTTGGATAAGACCTGAGAAGCAGGCCAGTGTTGTGGTGCAGTGGGTTAAAACTCTGGGCTGTAGCGCTGGCATCCCGTATGGGCGCCAGTTCTAGTCTCAGCTGCTCCTCTTCCAATCCAGCTCTCTGCTGTAGCCTAGGAAAGCAGCAGAGGATGGCCTAAGTCCTTGGGCACCTGCACCCACATGGGAGACCCAGAGGAAGCTCCTGGCTCCTGGCTTTGGATTGGCGCAGCTCCGGCTGTTGCAGCCATTTGGGGAGTTAACCAGTGGATGGAAGACCTCTCTCTGTCTCTGTCTCTGCCTCTCTCTATAACTCTGTTGTTCAAATAAATAAAAAATAAATCTTAAAAAAAAAAGACCCGGCCGGCGCCGTGGCTCAATAGGCTAATCCCTTGCCTGTGGCACCAGCACACTGGGTTCTAGTCCCCGTTGGGGTGCCGGATTCTGTCCCAGTTGCTCCTCTTCCAGTCTAGCTCTCTGATGTGGCCCAGGAAGGCAGTGAAGGATGGCCCAGGTCCTTGGGCCCTGCACCCGCATGGGAGACCAGGAGAAGCACCTTGCTCCTGGCATCGGATCAGCGCGGTGCACCAGCCGCAGCAGCCATTGGGGGGTGAACCAGCGGAAAAAGGAAGACCTTCTCTCTATCTTTCCCTCTCTCACTTTCTAACTCTGCCTGTCAAAAAAAAAAAAAAAGGGGAGACCTGAGAAGCACAAGTATTAAAGGCAAAAATAGACAAAGGGGCTTACGTAAAGCTAAGAAACTTCTGCACAGCAAAACAAATACTCAGCAAGGTAAAGAGGCAACTGGTAGAATGGGAGAAAATATTTGCAAACTATAAATCTGATAAAAGATTAATATCCAGAATATATAAGAAGCTCAAGAAACTCACCACCAACAATATAAGCAATTCAGTTAAGAAATGGGCTAAGGATATGAACAGGCATTTTTCAAAGATGAGTTACAAATGGCCAATAGATACATGAAAAGATGTTCAGTATCATTAGCCATCAGGGAGATGTAAATAAAAACCATAATGAGGTTTAACCTATCAGATTAGAATGTATATCATCCCCAAATCAAAAAGTAACAAATGCTGGCAAAGATGTGGGGAAAAATGTACCTTAATACACTGTTGGTGGGAATGTAAACTCATACAACCAATATGGAAGACAATATAGAGATTCCTCAGAAATCTGAAAATTAGATCTATCATATGAACCAACCATTCTCCTCCTGGCAATTTCCCAAAAGAAATGAAATCAGTATATGAAAGAGTTATCTGTATCCCCATGTTTATAGCAGCTTATCTCAAAATAGTAAAGATACGGAATTATTCCAGATGTCCACCAACTGATGACTGAATAGAGAAATTATGGTATTTATACATTATTGGATACTACTCAGTGGTCAGAATCAGTGAAATCTGTGTTTCTCAACAAAATGGACATAAGTGGTAACCATTATGCTTATTGAAATAATCAACTGATGACTGGGTAAAGAAAATGTGGTATATATACACTATGGAATAGTACTCAGCCATAAAAAGAATGAAATCCCATCTTTTGCAAGAAGATAGATGCAGTTGAAAACTGTTATGCTTAGTGAAATAAGCTAGTGCTAAAAGACAAACACCATGTTTTCCTTGATTTGTGGTAACTTATATACAAAGTACAAAAAAGTACTGTACATGATCAAAATAAATGCCAGTTACAAAAATACAAATAATATGTCTTTCCTGATTTGTGGTGACTTATAAAGTACAAAAAACATATAGAATATATGAGCTAAATTGACCTTTTGAGATTTGATTATTTACTGCCCTTGTCTATACTCTCGAGGAGCAATAGTTTTCTACTAAGTACTTATTGAATTCTTTATTTAGTGGAAGGTTAAGCTTGTAATTATAAAGAAAACTGAAAATATGTAATTGTAAAAATTAAAGGAAAAGAAGGGATGGAGGATAGTATGGAGGGAGGAAAGTATCATTTTGCTGTTAAAGCTATGTATATGAAATATATGAAATTTGTTCCCTTTTTATAAATAATTTTTTAAAAATAAAAATTAAAAATTCCATGTGTAAATCCTATGAGTAAGAATAGCAAGAAAACTTGAAATCTGAAAGTGATGACTAATATGATTCCATATATTTGTTAAACTTAATACGATTGAGATGATAAAATATCTACTTTTTTCTCATGGTGGATTATTCTGTTATTAATCTATTTTATTCTAAGACAAATCTGACCCATAGGGTCTGAGGAAATTTATTTCACCATCAGTGGTCAGATCCAGTTACAGACTGTGTATGTTATTAAAAATAACCTCATAAATTGTTCATGAAAAATGCATTGTGTGTAGTACAATAGACACTTATTAAAAATTTTAGGTAACATGTATCTTAACATTTAAAACAAAATTTACTTTTTATTTTTTTTCCTAATTGGAAGTCATATCTATTGTTTTCTCTTCTTGGGAAATGGACTTCTAATAATGCTATTAGATTCAGAATAGTCTACAGTATGCTAAGGCATCACCTTGTATATCTCAGTGACCTAACTTTATCTGAGAAGATGTCCTCAGAGCTCAGAAGGAAGCTGCAGTACACTCATCTGTAATGAGGCAGTGTGAGTCAGTGCCCGCTATTGTTAGGATGGTAACAATAGGGTCCAGTGAGAAATTCAACTTATCTACCTTCCTGGACCTCTTGCTAAGTCTCAGTGGAAGATTGACTACTCAAAAAAAAAAATGTTAAATAGGATCCAGAATCTCACAATATTCAAAATATGAAAGATATATTTTATTTATTTTGTAAAGGATAGTTCTTTGGTTTTTGTTTATCTGTTTTTAAAGTTTTTTTTTATTCATTTGAAAGGCAGGGGGAGAGGGAAGGGAGAGAGGGAGGTATTCCATTTGCTAATTCACTCCCCAGATGGCTGCAACAGACAGGGCTTGACCAGGCCAAAACCAGGAGCCATGATCTTCATCCAGGTCTCCCACATGGGTGCAGGGGCCCAATCACTTCGTCTGTCTTTTGTTGCTTTTCCAGGTGTGTTACCAGGGACCTGGATCAAAAGTGGAGCAGCCGGGACTCCAACTGGAGCCCATTTGGGATGCTGGCATCCAGGCAATAGCTTAACCTGCTATGTCACAAGGACTCCCAGGAAACATTTTTTTTAAAGATTTATTTATTTTAATTGAAAGGCAGAGTTACAGAGATGCAGAGGCAGAGAGAGAGAGAAAAAAAGGTCTTCCATCCACTGGGTCACTCCCCAAATGGCCACAATGGCTGGGTCTGGGCCAATCTGAAGCCAAGAGCCAGGAGCATCTTCTGAGTTTCCCACATGGATGCAGGGGCAGAAAGATTTGGGCCATCTTCTGCTTTCCCAGGCCATAGCAGAGAGCTGGATCAGAAGTGGAGCAAGCTGGACTCAAACTGGTGCCCATATGGGATGCCAGCAGCGCAGCTGGCGGCTTAACCCAATAAGCCACAATGCTATCCCCCAGGATATATTTTAATAATCACTTGCTATGCAAAGAACCATGGAAGTCCCAATTTGAATGAGAAAAATAAGCAACAGACACCAATACTAATATGGACTGGTAATCCATTAAAATGTTCTTTAAGCAACTCAAATTTTTAGAAAATCTCAGTAAATTAATAGAAATTATAAGAAAGAAAAAGAACCAAACAGAAAATATAGAACTAAAAATAAACAAAATGAAAGCTAAGTCAATGGAATTTAGTCAATCTGAATAGCAGAGAAAATAATCTTCAGAAATAAAATGAGTGGAGTACAGGTTTTCTGTGGGACACTAACAAAAGAGACAATTGCAGCATCAGAAGCTCAGAGGAGAGAGAGGGAGAGGGAGAGGGAGAGAAAAAAGGGAGGAAGGAGAGAGGGAAGGAAGGGGAGGCAAAGAAAGAAGGGAGGAAGAAGGGAGGACAGGAGAGGAGAGGGAGAGAAAAAAAGGGGAGGGAGTAGGGAGGAGGCTGAAATGATGACTGAAAACTTCCCATGTTTAGGAAAGACATAAAAATACAGATTCAAGAAGCTCACTAAACTCCAAATAGGCAATTCAAAGTTCACACTAAGGTGCATCTTAATCAAATTTCTGAAAACAAAAGACAAAAAAAATCTGGAAAGAAGGCAAAGAAAACAACACATTATTTATAAGGGAATACCAATTAGAATGACACTAGATTTCTCATTATGCTACTTCTAATCTTATGTAGGTGGAAAATGTACATCCTATTAAATGTTAAGAGAAAGCTAAAATAGTTGTGTCTGCCCTAGTAATGGCCAAAGATTCTTATAGAGCAACATTTTTTAATATCCAATAAAAATGTAATGGTGAATTACACAAGCAAGTCACACATATAATTTTCATTTTCATTTCAATTTTTCTAACAGCAACATTAAAAAAATTAAAAAGCAATGTGTTAATATAATATTAATAATCAATTTAATACATCTAAAGTATTATTTAAACATTTACTCTAGATAAATATATTAATTAGATATTTCACATATATTAAATTTTCAAAATCTACTGTGTACTTTTATTGGCAGCATATCTCAATTCATGTTAACCACAATTCAAGTGCTTAATAGTCACGGGAAGCTACCATATTGGAAAGTGTAGACATACAGCATCCGTAGCCACTTTCATAATTAAAGTGAACTAAAAATTCTTTAGAAATGACTTGCAAACCCCTGATTTTGCTTTCCTCAGAAACTTAGAACTGCGGTAGATTGTTGGTTACAATTGCTTACATATTTTGACAAATATTCTCTTAGGTTTTCAAGGCAGTGTGGTTTGTTGAATATCAGCAACTTACATTTAAAACAGTGCTGTACTTGAACTATGGTAGATTATATTCAAACTACTCACTAGCTATATAACCTTAAGTGAAACAAATCTTTATTCACCAGTAAATCAGGGGCACTAAGAGTTCAATATGATAATATTTATATACAATATATGAGGGAGCTCAAAAAAGTTTGTAGAGAAATAGAATTAAAATATAATACACATTTTCCTTGTATACTTTGAAGTCCCCTTGTATTTGAGGGTTTAGAAGTATGTGTGGAATTCTTCAAATATAGATGAATATAAACCATACAACTTAACATTGGTGCTCATTTTTGATATTAAGAAATAAAGGGCTGTATTTGAAATTGGCAAGCAATAAAAATTAAATTGAAACAGAATATTTCAAATCAGTTACAACTGTCTTACTCTTACTGAACCTTCACCTAGAGTAAAACAGTTCATAATATCACTGCCAATGATCTTAGGCCTGAAGTCAAGAGACTGAATTCACCTGTTATTTTGTATGAAATACTCAGGAAAGATGCTTCAGTTCAAAGTATGTATTTGTCCATACAAGCCTGACCACAATGAGCTCCTTCTCTCAAAACCTGAGAATGTCTATTATGGACTAAAACTACATAACTGTAAATACAGAACAGAAATCAAGAAATAAGTTTCATTACATTAATAAAAAACAGAAATAATCATCTGTGTGACCTTTGATCAATTGACATCATGCTTTGTAAATGGTGATATCTAACTAGGTGATCTCACGTTTTCCATTCTGTGTCAACATTTAATTCGATGATAGCTAAATAAATGATTCTTAAGTGTGCACATTGATCAGAGAGGTTACAAGGTCACAGAACTAGTGAGTAGAAGAGACTAGATTCACACTCAACTCCAGAACACCATATTTTAATCAATGTGACATGATGATTGAAGAACTTTTTATCAGTAAGTATTTTGTTAATATCAATTATGTTTATGTAGTTAATATTTTATCACTTAAAAGTATTAAACAACTTTTTAATAGTCTCCAACACTACAAAAATCATTAGTCTCCTGATCCCTCTCAATTCTGCCACCACACTGTTGGTCTTAAGTGGTTCTCCATTCAATTTAGGTCTTGGACCCATCTCCTTAAAACCAGTTTATTCAGAATTATTATTCTCAGTTTACTCAAGTCTTAATATCCTTTGCATGTACCCTTCAAAGCCTCACCAATATAGTAATCATAACTTTAAATATTCGCTTTCTTTGCTTTTGTCGTGGGGCTGCCAAAACTTTCTAAGAAAAGGAATCAAATAATTGCTAATTGACAATATCAAACTCTTGATTTCCTGTCTTTTCTGGATCTTTAACATCACTTAACAATAATTTCATTTGACCCAAAACTGCCTCCCACTTTCTTTGTGTTGACGGCCACGTTTTTGCCACTTTCCTCCATCCTTCTTTCCTTTAAGTAAGTAATTTGTCACATTGAAGAGAAAGTGAAGGACATGATTTAATTGAATATTTTACATTAATCTGCTCTGAGCACCGACGGTATGAGAATCCTCACTTTCATATGGTATGTCTGTTCTGGAAAAGGTGAGCTTTCTCCTCACCAAAGACAAACCTATCTGCATTCGTATTCCCTCTTGGGTCCTGGCCCCATGGATTATTACTTGTTCTCTTTGGCATTTTCAGTGTCTCTCTTATTCATTCAGTGCTGTATTACCAAATGCCCTTGTATATCTTTCAGGGAGCAACAACTCAAAACATATGTGACTAATTTTAATATCTTTATTCCTAGTAGATAATTTCATCTATTTTCACTATCTTGTTTAGAGATTTTATTTCAACTCAGTCTCCCAGAAAAACTTGGTGTAATCATTGACTTCTGTCTCCCTCATTCTCACTATGAGCTTTATGCAAGTTGGCAAGTTGTCTGTTCTATTTACCATTGTATTCCTATGCATTGGAAGAGTGTCTGCCTTTTTTTGGTACTCAATAAATGCTTATTGAATGAATCTAAATGTTCCTGCACAGAGGCTCTCCCCATGAAATAATTCAATCCCGTCAACTGTACTTTCACAGTTTTACAATTTCCCCTGAATTTATCTCTTTTTTTTTTCAAAAATTTATTTTTTGAAAGAGAGGGGAAAAAAAGAGACTTTGTATACTTCTTTGTTCCCCAAATGTCCTGAACAGCCAAACGCTGGGCTGTGTTGAAGCTGGAAGCTAGGAATTCAATCCACATTTCTCACTTGGCTGGCAGGGACTCAAGTTCTTGAGGTATTATCTGCTGTCTGCTAGGGTGTGCATTAGCAAGAAGTGAAATGGAGAGCAAATCCAGGTCTTAAATCCAGGCTTTCCAGTATGGGGTGAGGGCATACAAAGCAGTGGCTTAATAATTGCTCCAAATGCCTTCCTCAAGTTATACCCTTATTTATAATCAATTTCTACATGTTCTGACAAGGTTTTAATCATTGGTCATCTGTATTATCCACCAGCCTAGGAATAAAGCAACTACCTCAGGACTTTTCCACTTCTATCCTTTCTCCAGGGTTATTTCTTGAGAGTACAAATGTGACTGTGTCCTTAAATACAGGGACTTCTCCTTGCCAAGAAGTATAAAGTCAGTGATTTTGTACCTCTTTTCCTTTTTTTCAAAAATGGCTTTTCCTTCCTCTGTGCCAAATTTTAACTCAGATTTCTAATTGCTTGAATCTAGAGTTCCTTTAAACATATATTTTCCTCTCTGAATTCATGTTTATTTTTCCTAATACATGTAGCTTGTTTACATGGTTATAATCAATGTGTCTATTTTCTTTTCAGTCCAGCATTTTTATTTTTTGCTTTAAAATTATTATATTAATATTATATTATATTATTATTATTATACATATATATAGATTATCAGTATAGCCCATATATGGCTTAGTAGTCTGTCCAGTTAGTCTTTTAGCATGCTTTAGAAAGAGATAAGATTGGTGTTGACACTGTGGTATAGCAGGTTAAGTCACCGCCTGCAGCACCATCATCCCATATGGGTGCTGGTTTGAGTCTCAGCTGCTCCACTTCCTATCCAGTTTCCTGTTAATGTGCCTGATAAAGCAGCAAAAAATGGTCCCTGCACAAACGTGGAAAACCAGAAAGAAGTTTCTGGCTCCTGGCTTCAGTCTGCCCCAGCTCTGGCCATTGCAGCCATTTGGGGAGTGAACCAACAGATGGAAGGTCTCTCCCTCTCCCCCTCCCCCTCCCCCTCCTCTCCCTCTCATTCAAGCTAATATTAACTTAATCACAATGGAATACAGGAAGTTTGCTCCAAGATAGCTGTTATTTTTGTTATTCCATGCTTTTTAAATGTTATTTGACCAAATTAACTATTTTAAACTGGACTTTTTCTACTATGTAGATGCCAGCTCACTCATTTACAGAGTTAAAGCCATATCCTTCACAAAATGAGAAAGTACATATAAAAAGAAGTAATCATTTTAACATTTTGCCTTCAATTACAGTCAATATCTTTTATACTCTCTAAATAGTTATGATCTAGCCTTTAGCAGTATAATGTTGCTTTGAGTTATTTTCTTAGAGTTTGCCCTGGGAAATAAAATTAACCCCTTAATTTAAAACAATCTAATTCAAGTTACTGTTAACTTAATCTCAATGGAATACAGGAAGTTTGCTCCAAGATAGCTCTGTTTTCCCTTCCTCCTTTCTTCCATCATCACATAAAGTATAACTTTATTGTATATTATGTTGTATCATGCATATATTTCTCATTACATTTATTATACCTTATATGTCTGTCAACACAATTCTATAAATATTGCTTTATGCAGTTGTCTTTTAAATCATATAGGAGAAGAAAAGAGTTACAAAGTAAAATACACTTATACTGTATCTTTAAGGTTTTAAATATATTTCTTTCATTCATTTGAAAATCAGAGAAAGTCAGAGACAGACAGAGACATATTTCTTATCTGCTGGTTTAATCCTGAAGTGCCCACCACAGCTGGGACTGGGCTAGGCCAAAGCCAGGAGCTGGGAACTCAATTTGGGTCTCCCATATGGGTGGCAGAAACCAAACAATCCTTACCTGTTGCCTCCAAGTTTGCACGTTACCTGGAAGCTGGAATTGGGAATGGAGCCATAATTCACATCCAGGCACTTCTGTACGGGCTTTAGAGCTTCCCGAGTGGCGTCTCAACAGCTGTGCCGAATGCCTACCGCATCCTGTCTTTTACATTTACTTATACAGTTTTCATGACACGTGATCCTTACTTCTTCCTGTAGATTCAAATTCCTGGATGGTGTTCTTTCATGTACGTCTAAAAGACTTCTTTTAGTATTTCCTGTACAGAAGATCTACTAGTGATGAAGCATCTCATTTTTTGTTTGTCTTGGATGCCTTAATATCCTTTATTTTTATAGATTTGTCAAATATAGGACTCTTTTTTTCTTTTAACTTTCTTTTTTTAACTTTTATTTAGTAAATATAAATTTCCAAAGTACAGTTTATGGATTACAATGGCTTTTTCCCCCCATAACTTCCCTCCCACCCACGCCCCTCCCATCTCCCGCTCCCACTCCCATTCCATTCACATCAAGGTTCATTTTCTTTTTTTCTTTTCTTTTTTTTTTTACAGGCAGAGTGGACAGTAGGAGAGAGAGAGAGAGAGAGAGAGAGAGAGAGAGAAAGGTCTTCCTTTTGCCGTTGGTTCACCCTCCAATGGCCGCTACGGCCAGCACACTGCAGCCGGGGCATCACGCTGATCCGAAGGCAGGAGCCAGGTACTTATCCTGGTCTCCCATGGGGTGCAGGGCCCAGGCACTTGGGCCATCCTCCAGTGCACTCCCGGGCCTTAGCAGAGAGCTGGCCTGGAAGAAGGGCAACCTGGACAGAATCTGGCACCCCGACCGGGACTAGAACCTGGTGTGCCGGCACCGCTAGGTGTAGGATTAGCCTAGTGAGCCGCAGCACCGGCCCAAGATTCATTTTCAATTATCTTTATATAAAGAAGATCGATTTAGTATATATTAAGTAAAGATTTCATCAGTTTGTAACCACATAGAACATAAAGTGTAAAATACTGTTTCAGTACTAGTTATAGCATTAATTCACATTGGACAACACATTAAGGACAGAGATTCCACATGAGGAGTAAGTACACAGTGACTCCTGTTGTTGACTTAACAATTTGACACTCTTGTTTATGGCGTCAGAAATCTCCCTAGGCTCTAGTCATGAGTTTCCAAGGTTGTGGAAGGCTTTTGAGTTTGCTGACTTTGATCTTGTTTAGACAAGGTCATAGTCAAAGTGGAAGTTCTGTCCTCCCTTCAGAGAAGGGTACCTCCTTCTTTGATGGCCCGTTCTATCTACTGGGATCTCACTTGCAGAGATCTTTCATTTAGGACTCTTGATTGACAGTCTCTTTCTTTTAGAACTTCAGTCCTACTGCCTCTTGGCCTTCATGGCTTCTAAGACTTTTGACAAGGCACAATACACACTCTTTCAAAGGTATAGAGCTGTACAAAATTATTGTCATAGATTGGAAAATAGGCCTGACTTCTAGGAGATTGCTTTAGTCCCAGAAGTGATGTAACATTTTTCAAATGTGATTCCAGCAAACTGAAAGCTTATGGCAAGCAGCAGGGTGTCCCTTGAGGTATTCAATTCTACTTAAATACATCAGAGAAGATTCTTAGAGGATGAATATTCTGAAAAGATTAAATACTTTGAAAGGAAGCTGGCGCCGCGGCTCACTAGGCTAATCCTCCGCCTTGCGGCGCCGGCACACCGGGTTCTAGTCCCGGTCGGGGCGCCGGATTCTGTCCCGCTTGCCCCTCTTCCAGGCCAGCTCTCTGCTGTGGCCAGGGAGTGCAGTGGAGGATGGCCCAAGTACTGCACCCCATGGGAGACCAGGAGAAGCACCTGGCTCCTGCCATCGGATCAGCGTGGTGTGCCAGCCGCGGCGGCCATTGGAGGGTGAACCAACGGCAAAGGAAGACCTTTCTCTCTGTCTCTCTCTCACTGTCCACTCTGCCTGTCAAAAAAAAAAATACTTTGAAAGGAGTGGATATTTATCAAGAAGAAGCATTGTGGGTAAAAGAAATGCAAGATGGAGGGCACTTTATGGAAATAAGAGTCCAGAAAAGGGTGTGGCCCCATTAAGAAGTGTGAAGGGTTTAGCTATGGTGCAGACGGGCTACAGGAGTGGAAGATGCTGAGAGGCTGGCAGCGAACACATCAGGGAGGACTCCTCAGATAACCCCACAGGAAGTGAACACAACACTGAGTTATATGGTAAAAGAAAAATTATATTTTTCCCAGGCATGAGTTAAAGCAAGGGGATTAAGGATACTTTTGTAGATCATTCATTTGCACTGTAGACTTAATCTCAAATCAGCATGAGACCAAGACTGAGGGATGTATACAATGTCAACAGTAGATCCAGATTAGGCCTCTTTGAGGATATGCAGGAGGATAGTAAACCCACACCATGAAAAGGATGTAAGTAAAGGAAAGTCTCTTTATGTCTTATCTCATCATTAACAGTCTATAAGTTACATGACCAAAAAATATAGCACTGCTAAAAACATGAAAGAAAAATGAGAAAACTATGGATATGAGGTAGGTATTTAAAAACAGAAGTTAAAGAAAAACTCTTCCTAGTGGAGAAGAACAGAACAGCTTTGGAATTACGTTGAATTGATTTTATAATTTGGCTTTTCTACTTTGTCACTTTACTAGCTTATTCATCATTGTGAGAATTAGTTTTAAAAACTTTTACATATCATTTATTGCTTTGTCTCACATAGCAGCCAACAAATTATCATTGTTATTATTTTCAGTCATAGACTATCTCATTGGAATAAGGGATAAAGTAAAGGTTTCACTTGAAGAAGCAGATTATTTTTCTCTGGCAATTATTTCTAGACGCTGTGAGGGATTTTGTGCTGGATAAGGAACAGAAACTCCTGCAGGAATCAACGTGGGTGAGTCATCGCTTCATTAAAGTCCAAATCATGGTGGGAGGGAAGTCAAAGGAATATATAATGCAGTTATTCAATTTTACAAATGAAACTCTGACAAAATATAATAATTAGGCAAAATTTGCAAAATAAAATATAAAGTCAGCAACCCACAGAAAATTGGGTGGACTTTTGAAGACCATTTTATTGAAAAAGTTGAGATAAATATATTTTGAAAATCAAAACAACCAGTTACCCAAGATAGTTTCCTGTATCCTTCACATCTTCCCATTCCTATGTTTGATATCCCAGTTCAGGCTTTTACACTCCTCTCACATGAACAACTCTGATTATAATTAGCTGTTCACCTCTGCGGTCCAGCCAACACACTGCTGCATGCCCCTTTCTGTCTGTCTATTCAAGTATGTATCCATCCACCTAGCACTTTGTTAAATGTTGAGGATCTATTAAAAACAGATCTAATGTAATAAAATGAACAAATATCTCTAGAATTCTCTATTCTTAAAAAATACTTTTGTGAAAATGGAGCATAATGATAAATTACAATGCAATATGATAAAATAACCTCTTTAAAGAATTGGTTGAATAAATTATGGTATTTCTATAAGTTGAGTGATTATGCAGCAAAATGTATTAGTAAGTGAAAAGGTAGATAACCAATGCCGTATTACACTGATATCAAAATATCTACTATTTATTTAATATGTATATGAATTATACAAATATATTTTAGGTAATCATTTCCATGTATATGTATATACATGGAAATATCAAAAATGTTGTACATCTGAATGCTAACAGTACTCTGCTGGACTTTCAGAGTTGGAGGAATTTTAATCTGCTTCTTCACTCTTTTGTATATTGTTTACTTTTTTAAAAAATTATTTTATTTATTTGAAAGACAGAGTTACAGAAAGAGTGATAGAGAAAAACAGATATCTTTCAGCTGAAGTCTCTTCAGATAGTGTCAACATTTATACTGCCTGAGCTTTCTAATTTTGTATAAGCTCTCTCTATGGCTATCATTCCCAAAATAGCTTTCTCAGATGGCAGCTATCCGATGCTGAATTAAAATTCTCTTTCTCAATTCCTTCTCCTTGCTTCCTCTACGCTCATCAGTTTCAGCAAATTGGCTTCTTTGTTTCTGCCCTTGCTCTCTTGCTCAACTCTGTTTTAAGTTTGTATTCTGTCTTACGCTATTCTACTAGTCATTTGTTCCCTCTTTCATTCAAATTTCATGAGGCTTCCTATTTCTCTGGGGCCAATACCACCACTGTCTTATCCATACAAATTTGTTAAGGCCAAAAACATAACAATAAAAGCAACAACATAGTATTGATACTTCAAACAGGAAATGTCAAAGGATCCTATGAAGATTGCTTACTTAAAGAAAAATGCCTGTGAACTGGATTTTGATGAAGAATTGAAGCATATGAAAAGTGTGGATTTAGGAGACTGAGGAGGCCTAGGATGTGATGTGATTGAACCATACCTGTTACTAGCTATTGCTAAAAGGTGAAGTCAGCGAGGTTCCCCGTGCCACTGCTCTGCTTAAAACAATTAAAAAGGAACAATAATAACTCATATAATACATGTAATTATTATGTGGCTGTAATGTATTTTCTGTATGCATTGCATTGGACTAAATGCTTTATATTCGGTATCTCAAGTACCCTGGCTATTCTGACTTCTGAGCCTTTAATCTCAATCACTGCGTTACAGGGCAGTCATCAGAAACATCATCCTATCAGCAATAGTGTGTTGGTAAAAGTGTTTAATAACTAGCTTTATAGTAGAAAAATACTGTTTGGAATTTTTTTATTTTTATGCTGCAAATACTTCAGTCATGGTTGATTTCAAGCTACCAACATTATATCATTGAATGTGGATCTGGGAGGAGTTGTGCACAATGGAGCCTCATCAGCTGGAAAGAGCAATCTCTAGTATGCCACTGGTATCAGATTTCAAAGCTGTTGTGAAATCAATAGTTCAATAGTCTGGAACTAGAATATCTATTTAGGTAGGGAAAAAGGCCATTCTTAGCAGCTTCAAGCTTTCTATTCTTGCAGCAAAATTCCTGCTACAATTCCAATTGTCATATCCTTTCTGTGTCTTCCCTCTCCCTAAACCGCCCCCCCCCACCATGTATTTCTTCTTTAGAAGAAAAATGATCATCTTTCTTCTTGTATCTTACTGGCTATGAATCCATTATGTGTGCTTCCTTAAACTAAGCCCAGTGTGTAGGAATGTAGATGCAATCAGGGCTGTCACCTGGTCCAAGTGCCCAAAATCAGGTGTGGTTCACAGAAGGAACCGATGTCAGACCGCAAGCAAATTGTCCATTATTCATTAATTTCTGAGTTGGGCTTTAAGTGATGACTTTATTCTTATGGGGTCGACTGTTTTGGAGCTTTAAAGCAGATAGTTTGGAATTGTGAAAAAAAAAATCACTTTTTCTCTCAGGTTAGATTAAGCATATCCTTGAAAGCGGAAGTCTCTACCACTTTCTAGTACCTTTCAGGTAGTTCTTGTTACAGTTACAGTAGAACCAAGTGATAAAGTTGTCACATAGAAGCAACAGAGTGAAGGAAAATGGAGTGCAAGAATCATAGGCCATGTCAAAATCAGTCTTACCTCAAATAGCCTCAGGGATCAAACCCTAATTTCACAAATAGAATGGAAGTAGGTGTGTGAAACGTTTCCCAGAAAAATGTCCCATCCTCAGGTCTGCTGCAAGTTGATGTTTTCTGGGTGGCCCCTTAATACTCCTGAGGGAATCCAGGTATGTTTTTTGTTTGTCTTTGAGCAGATGAAAGTCGATGGCAGTATGTCTATCTGGGCTATCAAGACAGTGGGGAAATAGCAAGAATGGGAGTAGAGTTCTGGCAAAAGAGTTCTGTGAAAGTAAGGGTGTAGTGACTCATTGTAGTTAGTTTTTGCTATAAGGAATTGGGGAAACAGCGATGTTGTTGAAGGCAAAATAACACTAACATACTCTTCACAATCAAGTTTATGTGATTTTCTTGTCATTTGAAATACAGTCTTGGAGCAGGATGTGTATCAAGCAAGAAAGTTGTGGTACTCTTAGATCTGAGGCAGCTTCTGGGTGTGAGTGTGTTTTAGGGCAGGAGGTAGGGGGATATGAGTATCTCAGAAGCAAGCCATGAAAATGGAGGAGACTGATAACCTAAGCCTTGTTGCTGTGTAAGAAGCCAATGCTATCAAGTGTTACTATTTGAGGGAGGAGAGTAATAATGACTAGGGCTGAATATCCCTCTCAACAGTGATGAGATGGAGGCTTAATTAGGAGGTACATTTTTGTTTATGAAAATGACATTAAAGGATTTATTATCTTTTATGTTCATGAGTTTTGGATGGATATTCTTGCACATTGTGTATAGATATTCAGACTTAATAAAACTTCTTGTACTATGCACATATATGTGCAGTGGGCCAATTTATACCTCCAGTATAGGAGCTAATTCACTTTGAGACAATAATCATGATCATATTTTTAAAAAATCATGCATAGCTATAACTATGGACTCTCAGAAATACTTTAAAATATGTAAGAAAATTGTACTCTGATGAGAATAAGTTCAAAAGAATACTAGAGATTGCTTTAGGACCTCTGGTAATGCATAATGTAGTCAGAAGGAAGAGAGAAAAGAGAAATGCCTCTTTGATTGATTTTGTTGGGGATTTCATTTCTCTGATTCCCAGAGGATACATCGAAATGGAGGAACATGGATGGTGACACTTAAGGTGCTTATTTCAAACTATTAACAAACAAAAACACAAGACTTTTTTCTAGAGCTTCCAAGACTTAGTAAACCTCTTTTGGCAGTGATGAAAATGATGACTCATCAAAAATTTAAAGGTGTTTTCTAACACTGATAAGAACTTTCTTCTGCAGAAAAAGAGATATATGAATTTTTTGCTCAAAACAAAATGTATTTGATGCCAAATGGCAGGTACCTATGATTTTCAGATATTTGTAGATAATGGACATTAGGGATCTCAAAGCAAGCAATGTTATAGGAACTATAAATTATAGAACATAAGAAATACAACAGGCTGACATTCAAATCAGAGTGAACACTTGGTAAATTTGGTAAAAAAAATAAATTAAAAGACTTTCCTGCAGGCAGGTAAATATGAGTGAAATTATACAAAGATTGAAAATTTTGGATGAGAAGACACGGCCTTTGAGAACTTAAGAATCAGAAATCCTGGATCTTGCCCTTAAAGCATACCTAAGAAGCATAGAATTGAACTTGACTACCTGCAAATATTTTTCCAGATGATGACACTGTTACAGGGAGGGGTAGTTGTTCTCCTCCATGGATCCAGGGAAGCCAAGCATGAAGGATGCATTTCAGTGATACAACCCAGATGCTGATAGCTGGGGTGGGCCAATAACTAAAGGAGCGTATGAAAGCCCAGGCAAGCATTGTTTTAGAAAGACAGATAAAATCACCCTTCCACAGGCTGCCAATGACCACTTCTTATTTATACTTGCTAGTGTAATAGACTAGATTATCTAGGTGACTTGGTAATTTGAAAGATGAACCAAACCTTGTAAAGACTAAAGAATAATATCCAGGGGCTGGCGCCATGGCTCACTTGGCTAATCCTCTGCCTGCGGCACCGGCATCTCATATGGGTGCTGGGTTTTAGTCCCGGTTGCTCCTCTTCTAGTCCAGCTCTCTACTGTGGCCCAGGAGGGCAGTGGAGAATGGCCCAAGTGGTTGGGCCCCTGCACCTGCATGGGAGACCAGGAGGAGACACCTGGCTCCTGGCTTTGGATCGGCACAGTGCCGGCCGTAGCAGCCATTTGGGGGGGTGAACCAACGGAAAAGGAAGACCTTTCTCTCTGTCTCTGTCTTTCTCTCTCTGCCTGTCAAATTAAAAAAAAAAGTAATATCTAGTCTCAGAATACATATTTTTTAAAATATTTGTTTATCTATCTGAAAGTGAGAGTTACAGAGAAAGAGAGGGGAGAGAGAGAGAGAGAGAGAGAGAGAGAGAATGAATGAATATCTTTCATCTGCTGGCCCACTCCCCAAATGGCTACAAAAGTCGGGGCTGGGCCAGGTTGAATCCAGGAGCCAGGAGCCAGGAGCCAGGAGCCAGGAGCCTCTTCTGGGTCTCCCATGTGGGTGTAGGGGCCCAAGCACTTGGGTCATCTTCCGCTGCTTTCGCAGGCACACTAGCAGGGAGGTGGATTGGAAGCAGAGCCGCTGGGACTAGAAATGACATCTATACAGGATGCCAGCATGGCAGATGGTGGCTTAACCCATAGCGCAACAGCGCCGGTCCCAAATACATATGTTTTTAATTCAGCTACTTAGGATTTGGAAAATTGTGAGTGCTTCTCCATGTGACCTGCTTATTAAAAAAAAAAAAATCCGTGGCATACTGCCCCATAGAGAGAAATGCCGTTAGTAGTATGAAGTCTAAATTCCACTTGAGTGAGCTTGAAAAAATCAGAGAGGAACTTTCCGATTGCATTAGATTCTATGTTCAACTGCCATTCTTTGCCCAGGAAAGCATTGAGACTGAGACGTCCTCTCGGTGGAAACCTACAGGACTTGAAAAAAGTACACTCTTCAGCAACAGTCACTCACCTTTGGAGAAAAGAGATTCTTCAGTACATTGGCTTACCTATTCAACTACTTGCAAAATACAGCCGTACCTGTGTGTGGTGAGCAGAATAATGCCTCTCCACATACCAGAGATGTAGACATCCTATTCCCTGCAACATGTGACTGTACTACTTTACATGGTAAAAGAATATCACAGATCTAATTAAATAAAGGGGTTTGAGATAAGGAGATAGCCTGAATTATTCAAGTGGGCCCAATCTAATTACAGCTGGAGCCAGGAAAGCAGTAGGTTCAGAGTAAAAGAGGGCAATTTGAAAACAGAGACAGGGGCCAGTGCTGTGGCTTAGTGGGTAAAGCCACTACCTGTGCCACTGGCATCCAATATAGATGCCAATTCGAGTCCTTGCTGTTCCATTTACAGTCCAACGCCCTGTTAATGGCCTTGGAAATCAGCAGAAGATTGTCCAAATCCTCGGGCCCCTGCACCCATATGAGTGACCTGGAAGAAGCTCCCGGCTCCTGGCTTTGGCCTGGCCCAGACCCAGCATTGCTGCCATTTGGGGAGTGAACAAGAAAATGGAAGATCTTTCTCTGTCTCACCCACTCTCTTTCTGTAATTCTGCCTTTCAAAATAAATAAAATAAATCTTAAAAAAATAAAATGAAAATAGAGGCAGAGATCAGAATGATGAGGCCACCAGGCGAGGAATGCAGATGGCTTCCAGAAGGTGGTAAAGACAAGGGGAGATCACTACCCTCAGTGCTCCAGAAGCTGTGCAGCTCTGCCAGCACCTTTACTCCAGCCTTGCAATAACCATTGACTTCTGACCTCCAGAACTGTGAAATGATACATTTGTGTATTACATGTATTACATGTATTACAGCAACAACAGGAAACTGACACCCTCTCCAAGGCAACAGATACCAGACTCATTCTCCCAATTAGAGATGGGAGCACTAGGGCATTTCCTCTTGAGAACACAAAGATCTAAAAGGGAGATATGGGACTGAGTAATTTGTTGAGAAACAATTGTAGTTTCTTTTTGCATTTTCCTGTCTCCCTTCCAAACTGGTGAACACACTTGCTTCAAACAGAAAAAAGATAGGCGTCAGGGATGGACAGTCTGTGCAGTTGCCTAGGGAGCTGCACTGAGAAGGGGCTCACGCTTGTTTTAATGCTCTGTTGACTCTGCCTTGCAATTCTGAATAATTTCCTAACAAGAAAACTTGTTTGTTCGTTTTGCAGGAGACTCTGAAAAATTTGTAACCAGACTTAAAATAAAGGTTTATATTTCAGGGTGTTAGGAAAAGGTTTCCTACAATATATTTCTCTTCCTCAATAATAGCACAGAAACTGCAGAGTTTCAAAACCAAAGAGACAACAGACATCTCACTGGTGGTAAGTCTGATTGGCCCAAGCTTTTGTGTTCAAGTGATTTTTGAACATTACACGACAATGAAGACTTTTGTAGCAGGAGTCCTGGGCTCAACACTACATGTTGTACAATCTTGCCCAAGCCAGTTTAAAAACAGGATTTGATCTGCATATGGGTAACTCATTTGATTTTGGAGTCTGCTTCCTAGAGTCTAAAGAAATATTTAAATGTATTTTATAAATTTTATAAATATAAAGCAGAGGTACTGTTACCCTAAGTTGATTCTTGAGGCTATACCTAAAAGATAAAATTAAACTCATGGACATTAAAGTGGTAGAATGGCAGTGTGATAAGAACATTTCAAAGTATTTTAAATATTGTACTGTTCCTCATGAACGTGTACAAGTATTACATGTTATTTGAACACTTTAAAAAATAAAAAGATATTTTAAAGGTCTCATTGTGAAAAGATACTGATTAATTCACCCTGAACTCTATAACATAGTAAAAATAATGCCATAAAATAATGCAACTGACCTAATCATCACATTCTTGAATGATAGAAAAAGGAAGCATTTTTTAAAGTACACCAGAAGTATATTTTATGTAAATGGTGAGAAACTCTAATTTGAAGATGAGACAGTTATTTAGGGAGTTCATCAACCCTAGCAAATGTGGAAACTGAAAAATGAAAAAGATCCAAACTGATTTGAGGTGAATCAGTGGTAATAAATGACTAAGAACATTAAAGACACCCCAAAATACTGGGTTGATTCTCTTAAACTATGACAATAATCTCAAAAGGGAAAATCATTGGATTCTGCTGCTTTTGCATACCACCTAATAGCGAGAATACTTATCTGAAAGGGTAATGGGTTTTGATGTTTCTTTTAAAAAAAAAAAATGGGCTTTACTTTGTAGAGTACTTTCGGATTCACAGCAAAATTGAGCAGGAGGTACAGAGATTCCCATACACCACCTACTTCCCTCACATCCTCTGTCATTATCAACATCCTCACCAGAGTGGTACAGGTGTTACAAACTAAGGAATCTACAATTACCCATCACTATCACTCCAAGGCCACAGTGTACTTTAGGGTTCACTCTTGGTGTTATGTATTCTTTGGGTTTGTTTGGACAAATATATATTGATATGTACCACCATTATAGATAGCATCATACAGAGGACTTTTATTGCATCCTGTATTTCACCTATTCACTGTTGCTTGATGACTGTTAAAATTTTACATTGTGATCCCTCTGAATAAAGGTATGCTCAGCAAAGTACATTTCATCCCAGTTACCAACACTTATCTGCCCCATCTTTAATTTTTAGCAGAAATTAGCTTTCCATCTTAAAAGAGCCAGGTGTACATTTAGTATAGTTTTTAACATGCATCCCATCTTGTAACAACTGGGATGAATTGCTGGTTTCAGTCAGCAGTTCCAGCTTCCTGCTAATGCAAACCCTAGGAGGCAGGAGGTGATGGCTCAAATGGTTGGGTCCCTGCTACCCATATGGGAGACCTGGATTGAGTTCCCAGTAACCAATTTCAGCCCCAGCCCAATCCTAGCCTGACTCAGCCCCAACTGTTGTGCATTAGAGTAAGTGGACCAAGGGATGGCAACTTTCTCTTTTCCTTTCTCTCTCTTTCCCCACCTCTCAAATAAATAAATAGAAGGGATTTTTAAATATTTATTTTATTTTATTTTGAAAGATTTTTTATTTATTTATTTGACAGGTAGAGTTACAGACAGTGAGAGAGAGAGAGAGAGAGAAAGGTCTTCCTTCCATTGGTTCACTTCCCAAATGGCCGCAAAGGCCAGAGCTGCGCCGATCCAAAGCCAGGAGCCAGGTGATTCTTCCTGGTCTCCCACGCGGGTGCAGGGACCCAAGGACTTGGGCCATCTTCTGCTGCTTTCCCAGGCCACAGCAGAGAGCTGGACTAGAAGAGGGGCAGCCGGGACTAGAACCGGCACCCATATGGGATGCTGGCCCCACAGGCGCAGGATTAACCAAGTGAGCCACAGTGCTGGCCCCTAAAGATTTATTTTATTTAGTTGAAAGGCAGAGTTACACAGAGAGAGGAGAGGCAGAGAGAGAGGTGTCTTCCATTCACTGGTTCACTCCGCAGATGACCGCAGTGGCTAAGACTGAGCTGATCTGAAGCCAGGAACCAGAAGCTTCTTCGGGTCTCCCATGCAGGTGCAGGGGCCCAAGCACTTGAGCCATCTTCCACTGCTTTCCCAGGCCACAGCAGAGAGCTGAATTGGAAGTGGAGCAGCCGGGAGTCGAACTGGCGCCCATATGGGATGCTGGTGCTGCAGGCCAGGGCTTTAACCAACCCACTGAACCACAGCACCGGCCCCATAAATAAAAGCTTAAAAAGAAGCTCAGAATTAGCATTTTAATTCAATAAAAACTGATATTTATAAATTCAGTGTTAGTATTCATCAATATCTTATATTTTTTTTGACAGGCAGAGTTAGACAGTGAGAGAGAGACAGAGAGAAAGGTCTTCATTCCGTAGGTTCATCCCCCAAATGGCCGCTATGGCGGGTGCACTGCACCGTTCCAAAGCCAGGAGCCAGGTGCTTCCTCCTGGTCTCCCATGTGAGTGCAGGGCCCAAGCACTTGGGCCATCCTCCACTGCCTTCCCGGGCCACAGCAGAGAGCTGGGCTGGAAGAGGAGCAACCGGGACAGAATCCGGCGCCCATATGGGATGCCGGCGCCGCAGGCGAAGGATTAGCCAAGTGAGCCATGGCGCCGGCCCTCCAATTCTTTCTAAACTCTGTCACAGATAGTGATTTTAAGAATATTTTCTAGTATAGTTTGTGCACACAAATCTCCAACTCAGATTTGTTTTCCAGGTCTCTAGATTTCCGGGGACTCTAACCTGGAACAATATTTTCACTTCAGGGTTGAGCACAAATCCAGACTGACCTGATCATGGTATCTTTCACCTAAACATCGCGATTGCTCTAAGGATAAGCATATGACCGAAGTCAGACTAACCAAAATTTCCCTTAAACTTGTTTTTCAAATTTGGGTAGAGTGAAAGAACTTCCTTATTCCTTGATCACACCTATGAGGGCAGGGAGCTTGAACTACTGGCTATAATGTCTAGTGAATGTAGTATGAGAGAATCAAAGAAGCAGACAGGGACTGGCATTTAGTCCACCAGTTACGATGCCAGTAACCTGCACTGCAGTACCTCCCTTCAATTCCTAACTCAGGCTCCTGATTCCAGTTTCCTGCTAATGCAACCCTGGAAGGTAGCGGTAATGGCTCAAGTAGTTTTGTTCTTTCCACCCATGTATTGAGTTCCTGGCTCTCAGCTTCTGCCCCAGCCCAGGGGCATTCGGGCAGATGGGAACTCTCTCTCTATTTCTCTCTCAAAAAGCATAGACAGGAAGAATTATTTACCCTTCCCTTTATATCATAGTGAATAATTGAGCCCATGCATACTCTTAAGTTAGTTCAAGCTGAATTTCTGTCCATGAAATCGAATGACTGTATACTGTATATTCAAGGTTTATAAAACAAAAGATAAATTTTTTATTAAGATCATTGGAAAAATTTAGGTCTCTTCATATATTCACCATTAAGAGAAAGGAAATGAACTATTATTCCCTAGAAAATCTTATAAAAGGAATTCAAAATTATCTTAATTGATTTCAGACCTTCACAAGCTGAAAACAGACTGTTGTATGACAGAATGGATATAAACTGCAGGTAGATGAGATAATTTGGCCCTTTGTCTCCTATTTGGGGATTTATCTTTGTATTCATTTGAGTAGTGGCCATTGCACAAATGCTTATTTCATTGAAACTGTGTGTAGGCCTTTTTCAATCACTTCTGGAAAGCAAATATTCTTTCCATGAATGGTTTTCCACTTAAGAGTGAACAACAGAAACCTGTGCCCTTAATACATTAACGATTTTTGTGTACTTGATATAAAAGAGATTTTGGTGTCCTGGGCATTTGATATAATTTAATTCCTCTCCATAAATCTGACAGACATTTTCCTTGGCTAAAATCTAAATCATTGACATACCAAAAAGTGTATATCAATAAAGAAAGTCATATTGGATTAGAGGACAGGAACCTGTAAATATGACTCATTTAGATTGTACTTTTTATTTGGTCCTTGTGTTTCAAACCCATAGCTTTCCAGTTCCTAGGGACATTTTCTCCTTCAATAATTGTCATCTCAGTTTATATTAGCTCAAGAAAAATTTATAGCAAGCCTATTATATGTCAAGGACTTTTAAGTATATCTTTGATTTTTTTCTCAAATGCTTTTTTTTTTTTTTGACAGGCAGAATGGACAGTGAGGCAGAGTGGACAGTGAGAGAGAGAGAGAGAGAAAGGTCTTCCTTTGCCGTTGGTTCACCCTCCAATAGCCGCCGCTGCAGCCGGCGCACCGCGCTGATCCGATGGCAGGAGCCAGGATCCAGGTGCTTTTCCTGGTCTCCCATGGGGTGCAGGGCCCAAGCACCTGGGCCATCCTCCACTGCACTCCCTGGCCATAGCAGAGAGCTGGCCTGGAAGAGGGGCAACCGGGACAGAATCCGGCTCCCCAACCGGGACTAGAACCCGGTGTGCCGGCGCCGCAAGGTGGAGGATTAGCCTATTGAGCCACGGCGCCGGCTAAGGTCTTCCTTTTCCATTGGTTCACCCCCCAATGGCCACTGCGGCTGGTGTGCTGGGGCCAGCACACTGTGCTGATCCGATGGCAGGAGCCATGTGCTTCTCCTGGTCTCCCATGTGGGTGCAGGACCCAAGCACTTGGGCCATCCTCCACTGCACTCCTGGGCCATAGCAGAGAGCTGGCCTGGAAGAGGAGCAACCGGGGCAGAATCTGGTGCCCTGACCGGGACTAGAACCCGGGGTGCCGGCACCGCAGGCAGAGGATTAGCCTATTGAGCCGCAGCGCCAGCCTCAAATGCATGTTTTTTATGGAAAATCATCTCTAAGTTTTTAAAATATCTGATAACATATTTACTACACTCTCACATACAAATTTTAATTTGTGTGGTGGGCATTGGGCACAGTTTAAGATGCCTGCATCTCACATCAGAGTGCCTGTGCTGGAATCCTGGCTCCAGTTTGGATTCCACCTTCCTGCTAATGTGCATCCTGGCAGGCAGCAGGCTATATGAAAGACTTATGAGGCAGCTGTGTCCCTGCCTTCAATGTGGGAGTTCCAGATTTCAGTTCTGGGCTCTTGATTTGGCCTGGCCAGTCTGGCTTTTGCAGAGATTTGGGGAGTGAATTGATGGACGGAAAATCTCTGTCTCTTTCAAATAAATAAAAATAGCTAAATAACTAATTAAACAAATAAATAAAAATTCTGGTAGTCAATTTGGTTATAAATCTGCATGAAACCATCCTTTCCTTTACTAACTTACTAATCCCCTTGTGTTCTAGCATCCAAAGATACCATGTTGTCTACCTGATTTTTCTTTAAAAATCATCTGCACTCTCTTTCTGGAATTTTAGTGCATTTTCACTATTATTTGTTAATGTGTAGGGTCTTATTATGCTTTTTGTCATTTAATGTGTTTTTCTATGTAAAGTATTTATTTCATTTCTTTTTTTGGCAGTCTTTCCTTTATTATTTCTTCAAATCTCTCTCTCCCCTTCCATTCCTCCACCTATCCACCTTCTTCTCTCTTCTTCTCTGTTGTAGTTGTCCGGTACTTCTACTTCAAGATCTCATTATGAGATGTCATGACTCTATCTCATGTATTTTTAAACTTGTCATTAACATTTATTATTCATTCCTGCTACTTTCAGGAGGGATACTTCCATTTATTGTTCTGTCTCACAATCACACTTAGTGTGTTCTTTATATCAACAGTAATAGAGTTCATGCCCTAGTACTTCTAAAATGTTTATGACTGCTATTCTTGTTTTATCTTATGGAAACATTTACTAATTTACAGTTCACTTATATGAAAACTCTTTTTGCAAGATTTTCAGATTTTTTGCTTTCTCCTGGAATTCTGAATGTTCCCAATTGTTTGACATGGTGTGGAGTCCCTTCTAGTCATTTTCCATTCTCTTGGGGGATCATTTTAATCTGGAAACTTACTTTGTTTGGGAACTGCTTTTGGTCTTTTATAACTTACCTCTATCCATGTGCCCTGTTCTCTCTTTCAGTTATTGTGGGGAGCAACTCGGACTAGACTAAGTTACTGGAATTAAGACTTATTCTATGCATCTGCTTTCCCACAATATGGCGCTGGGAGAGGAGTAAACAACTTCTACGCAGCTGCCTCTCGCCAACTTGAGTGATGACCTGCAGGAGCTGATCCTGCTCCTGATTGGAGGAGAGCAGCATACTCGGCGTGTGGGTAGCAGAGTTGGGATTGGTGGAGGAGGACTATAAAGGAGGAGAGAGACAACATGCACCAGGAACATCTAAAGGGAACATCCGGATAACATCTGAGCAGCCCCCGAGAGAGCCGGCCGGTGGTGTGCCGCTCCCCCGCGAAACTGGGGAAAGTGGCAGGGGAGCTGCCCTTCCATGGAGGTGGAAGGATCGGCAGCCAACCCGGGAAGGACCAGCAGCTAACCCGGGAAGGGCCGAGCAGACAAAAGAACAGCGCAGGGTCTAGTGTCGTTCCTCCACGAAGAGGGGGAGCGACAAGTTATTTCCATTAGTCATATTTGGGGATTAATCAATTGTTAAGTTATTTTCTTGTCTTGGTGTTCTGCTTTTTGTAACACTTTTCTCAGTTTGGTCTTCTAAAACTCCTGTTGGACTTTCAATTCTGAGTATCTGTATTGTCAAGAACTCTTTGATGTCTTCTTTTTCTTATTTTAATAGAATTCTCTTTTTATATTTTGGATGAGATTTTTTATGTTTCTCTGTGAATACAATTATTTTCAGTTCTCTTTTATTGTATATGTTGTGTATGTTTCCTCCATGTTCCTTTTTTTTCAAGTTTGAGGCTCATCAAATGCCTACTAATTTGGTGATGTCTATTTAATTTAAGAATGTAATGCTACATAAGTCCAGGGTTATTGGATGTCCATTCCAGCTTTTATTAAGAGATCTATCACATCACAGTATTAGGATCCTTTTTCTCTGAGGAAGTTTTAAAAAATTCCTCCACTTCATGCATGGTAAGTATCTGCCTAGCTAGCCATGTTTGGGAAGTGTGAGGGAGGAAAGGGACTGAGAGTTTCCACCGTTCAATGTTCACACTTATACTTAATTCCTCCTTTTTCAGCCCTGCTTCCCAGCCAGAAATCATGTTTTTCACTGAGGCTAGTGTCCCCAAACCAGAGTCTGCGTGGTTCAATTCCTACAGAAATGAATCCTACTCCCTCTACCCCCATGTTGGCAGAGCCACCTGATGGAAACATGGAGAAAGGATTCAGGAAGGCGGTCAGACTCTGGATAAAGAAAGCATCGACATACTGCCACGTTTGTCTCTCAGCCCCATCTGCCAGTTTATCATCTGCACTCTTTCTCTGGAATTTTAGTGTTATTTTCACTATTATTTGTTGATGCATAGGGTTTTATTTTATTGTTCTTTTCTGAGATGCTCTTGAAATTTTTCATGAAAATATGGTCCCATTTTTCTCTTCTCTCTCTTTTCTTATTATATATTGGCCAAATATTCCCTGCTATGGAGTTATAGAAACCATGATTATATTATACTTCTATTATTTGAGTGTCTGTTTCTCACCAACATCTCTAATGTATCAATATCATACTCATCAGTAGGTTAAGATAAAGCATAATTATATTATCCGCAACCCTCTTATTTGATTGACCTGATTTTTTTGAGGAAGACTTTATCTTTTTGCTTTGTTAATTTGTTCTTTATAAAATTTTAGTTATATTTTTGAAATCTGTTAATATAGCACTTTCTTTTTTTATTTTTATTTTTTGACAGGCAGAGTGGATAGTGAGAGAGAGAGACAGAGAGAAAGGTCTTCCTTTGCCGTTGGTTCACCCTCCAATGGCCACTGCTGCCAGCGCACTGCAGCCGATGCACTGCGCTAATCCGAAGCCGGGAGCCAGGTGCTTCTCCTGGTCTCCCATGTGGGTGCAGGGCCCAAGCACTTGGGCCATCCTCCACTACACTCCTGGGCCACAGCAGAGAGCTGGACTGGAAGAGGAGCAACCGGGACAGAATCCGGTGCCCCGACTGGGACTAGAACCCGGAGTGCCGGCGCCGCAAGGCGGAGGATTAGCCTATTGAGCCGGGGCACCAGCCAATATAGCACTTTCTTAGATATTCATTTTTAAGTTAATATGTGAATGGTTACTTCCATTTATTCTATTTTCCTCGTGCTTGAAATATTTAACCATAGTCACTTCTCAGTTGGCTGGTGTACTGCTGTATTTCTTCTCAGGCAAGGTATATGAATGGATAAATTCTCAATTCCTGAGACTGTTTCTCTCTTGCCCTCACATACAAATATAGCAAAAATTTACTGCAAAGTAGATTCATAGATGACAATTTCTCCCTCAAAATTCTGTGTCCTTTTTTTAAAAAATAATTAATTTGTTTATTTCAAAGGTATGACAGAGAAGAGGTCTTCCATCCACTGGTTCACTCCCCAAATGGCCACAATGGCCAGGGCTGGGCCAGGCTGAAGCCAGGAGCAAAGAACTCCATTTGAGTCTCCAACATGGATGGCAAGTACTCAAGTACTTGAGCCATTGTCTATTCCTTTCCCAGGCACATTAGCAGGATGCTGGACCAGAAGCAGAACGGCTAGGACTCAAAGCAGCTGTCTTATATGAGTTGGGGACAGTCCCCAAGTGGCAGCTTAACCCACTGCACCACAGTGATCACCTCCCCCCACCCAATCCTGTGTTTTTGCTACAGCTGATAGTGGAGGGGAGAATTCCCCATCAGAGAACCGAAAGATACAGCTGTTAGCTGTAGTAGAGGAGAGGATTCCCGGCCAACACTCCAAAATGTTACAAATGATTTGAGCCGCAGGAACTTGTTTTATCTATGATGAAGTATGAAGCAGATGAACAAACCGAGGAGCCAGTTTTTTTGCAAAAGCCTGTCATTGAAAAGAGCAGAGAGAAATTGAAAGAGCGGAGGGAAAGCTCCCAGGAAAGCAGCCGGGAGGGGCTTCTTCAGAAAGAAAAAGCCAGTAAAGGGAGTGACTTGGGGGTTTTATGCCTTTCAGAAAATCTGTACAAGGTCCTTTAAGAACAGCATTTTTTGGGGCTGGTGTTGCTGCATAATGGGTAAAGCAGCACCCCATATGGGTGCTGGTTTGTGTCCAAGACACTCCACTTCTAATCCAGCTCCCTGCTAATGCTTCTGGGGAAGCAGTGGAAGATGGCCCAAGTGCTTGGGCCCCTGCACCCACATGGGAGACCTGGAAGAAGCTTCCAGCTCCTGGCTTCGGGGTGGCCCAGCCCTGGATGTTTTGGCCATCTGGGGAGTGAACGAGCAGATAGAAACTGTCTGTCTGTCTGTCGATGTCTCCCTTCCTCTGTGTAACTCTTTCAAATAAATAGAATCTTTTTTTTAAAAACATTTGCTGTGTGGTGAGCTCATCTTATCTTCCTGTCTCCCATTCCTTCAATTTGTGATTTTTACAGGACAGAGATAAAGTTCTGTCTTAGGGCCTGTTAGGGAACTGTTTGTCTTCACTATACTCCCAAGCTTGGGCAGACAACTCCAGCCACCTGGCCTTCTGGGTGACCTTGGAACCAGAGCCTGCTTTTCTCTTATCAACAGAGTTCTTTATTTCTCTTTGACCACACTTGCTTTGTAGCTCAGACTGGTAGTGCAGATAGGCTAAGAAAATGTTCCGCACCATAGGAAGGGCCCATTTGTTCTCTTTGTACCATTCCCACGCTAACTGACTCCTTTCACCTTCGGCTCCACTTGGGTATCTAGGATATAAGAATGACTTTCAGACTTCCTGATCCATGGAAAATTATCAATTCATTTTTTGAATGAGTAAATGCATCCTTTTTTTTTAAGGGAAAGAATCCATAATTAGTCAAAGATATCCATTTCTCCCAAACACTGTTTATACTTTATGTATCATTATTTTCTGGTATTGAGTAATGTTGACCTCCTTTTTTTCTTTGCTAATAATTTATTAGAAGCTTGTAAGAATTTCCTCCTGTTATTTCTTTGGTGCATCTTCTCTGTCATCTACATTTCTTCTGAGATTTTTGTAATGCAGGTAGGAGTTTCCTTCCTTATCTTTTTCTTCCTTTTTTTTAAAATAAATATTTACTTATTTATTTGAAAGTCAAAGTTATAGTGAGAAGAGAGGGAGAGACAGATCTTCCATATGCTGGCTCACTCCCCAAATGGCTACAACTACTGGGCTGGGTCAGGCCAAAGCCAGGAGCCAGAAGCTTCTTCCAGGCCTCACACATGGGTGCAGGGGCCCAAGCCCTTAGGCAATCCTCTGCTGCTTTCTCAGGCCATTAGTAGGGAGCTGGATTAGAAGTGGAGCAGCTGGGACTTGCACTGGTACTGATATGGAATGCCAGCATCGCAGGCAGCATCTTAACCTGCTACACCCACAATGCCTTCCCCTTCCTTCCTTATCTTTATTCCTCTAATATTTAAGCACTTTACCCTTTGTGGAGAATCCTACAGGAATCTAAAAAGGAGCCTTGGATCACCGCTTACCTGAAAAGGAGATGAACTGTGGAAACACAGTAAAACATTGAGTTAAGAAGTTACCACTCGCCACAAAATAAAAGTAAAGTGGAGTTACAAGTCAGGAGCTGAGGCAATGCCTAACGGCTGTTAGGGAGACGCTCCTAATCATACCAAGCAGACATCTCTGGTCAGTCAGATAACAGTGCACTACGGGCAATACCTTCCTGCCCACGCTGACTGGACCGTTCAAACGTAAGTGAGGTGGGAACAGTAATGACTGGACTGTTCAACTATAAGCAAGGAGGAACCAGCATTGATTGGACAAGTTGCAGGATGGCAAGCTGGAGAACTGGCAGACATGAGGATAAAAAGGGAGCCCTTGCACCACTCTCCATCCTCTCGTGGATCATGACCCGATGTGTGTGACCCTCTGGATCTCCACACATCTGGAGCTGAAGGGGCAGCCCGCCACTCTGCATGGAGCAGGTAGCAGCACAAGCCGACCTGCAGAGTTTCCCTGAGCTGTAACCCCGTTGTCTGTGTGTGTGTGTGTGTGTGTGTGTGGGTGGCCCAGTGCGAGCGAACCTTGGATCTTCTCGCATTTGGAGTCGAAGAGCCAGCCTGCTAGCTTTTGCTACACAGCACAAGGCGACGACGGGATCAAGAGGCCTGTCAAGACGACGGGATCTGGAGCTGCCGTGTTGCTGCCCGGCCGCTGTCTGACCAGCCGAGATGCCGCCTCACCGCCTGGCCTGCTGCCAGACCTGACCACAAAGCCGGACCAGGCCTCTCAGCAGGGGCCTCTCCAACTTCTCGCCTGGCCGTCCGCCTGGGAACTTTGAGCCTACTGCCCAGAATGACAGCCTTCCCACAACTTCCTGCCTGTAAGTGACTGATCCGAGATGTGTCTCTGCCGAGACATGGAGCTCTGGACCTTGAACACTGACACTCTTTTTCGTGACTGTGATACGAGCCTTGAAAACGCAACTTTTACAAATAATGTTAGTCATGTGTAATATAATATAACTATGCTTTGACCCTATGTTTTGACCCTATGCAAGGTATCTGTAAATAATGCTGGAGACCTTGATGTATATATACTATTATAATTAGATAGCCCTCAAAATTACTTTAACACTGTATACTGTCATCTGTAGATTAATGAATAAGTTGTAGTATTATTGATATTGAGTCCTCTAGTCATTAAGGAAATAGTGTTACTCTGATAGTTAAGTATTATAGTAAGTAAGTTAAGTAGATGATAAGTAGTTATGTTAAGCTAAGTAATTCAGTAAGTGTGTTAAGTTAGCTATAAGTTATGATAAGTGATATTATTGATAGTGATAGTTGTGGTATTAATAAGTGTTAAGTAATTATGTTAAGTTAGGTGATTAGGCCAAGTAGTTAAGCTAAGTAGTTACGTTAAGCTAAGTAGCTAAGTTAAGTAGTTAAGTCATGATTAAGTAGTGGTGTTAAGTTTATTGATAAGTGTATTAAATAGTATAGATTGATAAGTATATTGATACTGATAAGTATATTGACCTCAATGAGTATGCTGATGAGTAGTGTGATAAAAAGCCCCTGGTGTGTAAGCAATAAAATCTCTCATTGGAAAGACAGTCTTGTGTCCTGGTGTTCCTTTCTTCCCCGTGTCTGACAAGTCGTACGTCGCACTTGCTACTGTCTGCGTGACAGTAGGCACTCGCGACACCGTTTATGTTAACCATTTCCAAACAGCAGAGCTGTTAATTCTCTACTAAAGCCAAATGTGTGTGTGTGTGTTCTATTTTAAATCTCCTATTCTTGTAGCAGGATGAATTTAACTGAAACATTAAGCACTCTGTCTTACATAACTACACACCTGAGAATAGTGTTATCATTCAATCCCCATTTTTTAGAATGCCAAATCTAAAGGAAGCATAACGCCCGGTTTCTGTTTTCTTGTTCTGTTTTTTATACACATTTTTTCAGATACTTTTTTTTCCTGGTTGTTTTCTTTCTTTTTTTAAACTTTTATTTAATAAATATAAATTTCCAAAGTACAGCTTTTGGATTACAGTGGCTTCCCCCCCCCCATAACCTCCCTCCCACCCGCAACCATCCCATCTCCCGCTCCCTCTCCCATCCCATTCACCTCAAGATTCATTTTCAATTCTGTTTATATACAGAAGATCAATTTAGTATATACTAAGTAAAGATTTCAACAGTTTGCACCCACACAGAAACACAAAGTGTAAAGTACTGTTTGAATACTTGTTATACCATTAATTCACATAGTACAACACATTAAGGACAGAGATCCTACATGAGGAGTAAGTGCACAGTGACTCCTGTTGTTGATTTAACAATTGACACTCTTGTTTATGGCATCAGTAATCACCCTAGGCTCTTGTCATGAGTTGCCAAGGCTGTGGAAGCCTTTTGAGTTCGCCAACTCCAATCTTATTTAGACAAGGCCATAGTCAAAGTGGAAGAAGGAGGTACTTTCAAATACTTTTTTAATAATTCAAAAATTTTTAAAAAGATTTATTTAGTGGAAAGACAGAATTAAAGAGAGGAAGGAGAGAGAGAGAGAGAGAGAGAAAGAGAAAGAGAGACTCTTCCATCTGCTCGTTCACTCCCCAGATGGCTGCAACCACTGGGGCTGAGGCAAGCTGAACTAGAAGCCAAGAGCTTCTTCCTGGTCTCCATTGTGGGTGCAGAGGCCCAAGCACTTGGGCCATATTCTGCTGCATTAGCAGGGAGGTGGATTGGAAGTACAGCTGCCAGGACTTGAAGCCCATATGAGATGCCAGCACTAGAGGCAGTGACTCAGTCTGCTGCTGTATAGCAGCAACCCCAACACTCAGTTTTAAAGATTATGCTGGTGGGCAGGGTTGTAAAGTATGTTTTTGCTCCCCTCTGTTCAGTCCATCATTTTGAAAGTTCACTATTGAGTTATGATTTTTTTTTTTCCCTATGCTTCTCTGGAATCAAAGAGCCTAGTAGAACTCCTGAAATCTTGTGCATTGTCCCGCTGGAAGCATAGAGTGGCCTTTCCCTAATTCGCTGTGCCCAGGAGCTAGGGATTTTCCCAGAACTTTTCTTGGTACATACTTGCTGGAAGGTTACCAGTGTTGTTCCTTTATTGAATTGGAGATTTATTCATAATAGATTATTCTTCAAACAGATCCCATTTAATTCGTTTTCAAAACAATTCAAATGACTTTGTTTCACTTCTCTCATTATTATGTATTTCACTGCAATTTTTTTTTCATTTAATAGGTTTTGGTAAGAATTGGAAAGTACATAGTTGGGTTCACATCACTATCTCAAAATTCAAATATGAAGTCGACTTCTAAAATGCTGTTTTTAGAATAATTTATCCTTACCCTGTACTCTCTGTTATTCCCCAATCTTTATTGTGCTCAAAAACCCTTAGTGGTTCAACATTTCCCTCTAAATGATAGAATCCAGGAGACTTTGCATTTATTAGATCTTTAAATATAGTCACTTCTCATTTCTCCAATTTTAACTCCCGCATAAGAAATCTATCAGTTTCAACCAAACAAATCTGTTCCTTTTCTCCCAGACAGCCCTGCCTCTGATATTTTAATTGAGCTACCCTTATGTCCAGCATGACTTCTTTTGTTTCTATCTACATAAATCTTTAAAAACTGATTAGACACGCAGGATGCTACATTATGGTCTAACTCAGTGAAGAAGAGTTGAAAAATTAAAGTCTCTTTCATTTGATCAGCAGTACAATTCTTGATGAAATTAGGCAGGTAAGCTAGGAATTGAAAGAAGTTATATTTCCATTCAAAGTTGTCAATAAATGTCATGAATACAAAAGAATATACCAATACCTGGGAGTTATTTAGATAGATACAAACCCTAGATTGGTGAGACTTAGTAGCATAAAATAATAAAAATTTAGTATCTTCATGATCACAGAAATGGCCTAAGAAGCACAAGACAAAACCAGATGAAAAACCCTACAACTCATGTAGTAAACTCCCTTGAGTTTAGATAGAACTGCACTGAATCTAGCTCATTCCACATGGAAAAATTCTAACACTTCAGTTTTTGTTGAATTCACCTAAAAGCAAGTAAACAAAAGTAACAAAATACAGTTACTTTTGGTGCCATATGTGTAGTGCTAGTAGGGTATTACAAAAGTATCATTTTTCCCCTCTGGAAAAATTCCAAATACATCTATGCAAGTTCCTTTGGGCTCCTCATCCATAAAAGTTTAATGGAATATGTTGAGAAGGCTACAAATAAAAAAAAAACTTTAAATATACCACAATTTGTTTACTCTATAGTACCACCAATTTCAGAGATACTTATTTTCCTAAATAAATATGGCAATGGAAAAAGTAATATTTATTGTAAGATAATTCTGTAGTTCGGAGATACTTCAATGTGGGATAAATGAGCATATTAAAGAATTAATGTAATTCAGATGTCCCAGTTATTTTCAATGAATACTGCTATTTCAGGCCTTCATATTAAATAGTGTCCTCAATTCTTTATTGAATGCCCTTTAACTTCTTGATGAAATACCTGAGTTCAATTGATGTCCCTGTATGAATACATTTTTTAAAGGAAACTACCTGAGCTGCTTCTCATCACCTTGATTTGAACCAAGAGGAGTTGGCCTGCAAGTTTTATGTAGGATAATAAAAAGCATCAGATAAACTCTAAGATTTCTTTCCAAACAGGATGTGAATATGGTTACATCTAATATTTAAGAAATGAAGGGGAAAAGGTAAAATTCATGTATTTTTACATTGTGACAATTCTCTGTAAATCTGAAGTGTGCCTATGTACTTATGAATGCAGTCAAACAATTCAGAATTCAGATAAAACCTAGGTATCAAAACTGGAAAACGCTTTGCATAGTGAGCTATGATGTTTGATATGCTTTAGTACAAAGGGTACTTTTAGAATACTTGTTATAATTAACTTCATTATGATTTGAAGGAGATAGGGTGGGGTATGGTATACTATATTTTCTGTATACAGAAGAAAATACATGACATTAGTAAATATTGTAAGATATAATAAATGAATCAGCAAGATATACTTAACATACTCTCTAAAACACTGATATAAACACAATCAAAGAATAAATTACAGGAAACATACATGTCTTCAGTGACAACATAAAATCTCCTATGTAGTAATTATTTTTAAACTGTAGCATAAAGTATGTAAGTGATAGTTATAGGAATTAGAGAACTGTTGGGGAAATAAAATCAAAACTACAGGATTCATGATTTTACTGTGGGCAACCTCAAATATAATATTTGGGTTAGGGAGTTGAGAAGCCACATGGAAAATGTTTCTGCTGTTTTAAGTAGGTTACTCCTCAAACTATTTAGGAGTAACTCAGACTTATTCTTTCCCCAGACATCAATACACTCAACTCTAATTGTATTTTATTGCTTTTGAGATAAGTTTATCTATCTCTAGTCTTCATGTCATTCCCAGGTCTTAACCTCTTGGCCCCTAATTCATCTTCACTCTTCATGGAGCATTTTGCTATTATAACTCTGTATTGTGGTCTTGATTTAACTTGCAGTGTATGTCTCCGAGTTTTCTTCTCCTTTCACTTTTCTCATTTGGTAATTTCATTGTCTTTTCATGTGGAATGTACATTGAAAGAAAGTTAAGATCTGATTTCATCATCATTTAAAAAATCATCTATTATTTTTCACTTTATGTTTCTGTGTGGGAGCAAACTGTTGAAATCTTTACTTAATGTATACTAAACTGATCTTCTGTATATTAAGAGAATCGAAAATGAATCTTGATGTGAATGGAAGGGGAGAGGGAGTGGGAAAGGGGAGGGTTGCGGGTGGGAGGGACATTATGGGGGGGAAGCCATTGTAACCCATAAGCTGTACTTTGGAAATTTGTATTCATTAAATAAAAGTTTAAAAAAAAAAGAAAGTTAAGTCTAAATAATACCACATCTGCAAGCAAAACAATGGCACATAGGGAAACAAACAAAAACCCTTGCATGGCAGATATGGCCAATCCCCAAGGTTTTGGCCAAGGTAGTCTTAATGTTTCCCACAGTCTGACTAAGCTTTAAAAAGGCTTATTCCTGATTCTGAGCCCTGACTTTCTTTTTAAGAGTGTTTACTTAAAAAAAAAAATGCAATTCTTTTTTCTGTGCCCCTTTGAGTTGTAAATATCTTTAAAAGCCTCTTGCTAGTTTCACACCCCAGGAAAGTCTTTCTCAATGACCTAGAAGCTGTTCCTTTGGAATGTAATCATAAAAAGATAGTGCCCCTATCTCCCAGTCTGTCTAATAGAGTAGAAGCCAACTGCAATAGCCCCCAGTTAGTTCACACAGATGACCTAATCACAGAGACAAATATTTGCATTCTGATGTAATTGACCCCTGTGCTCCTTTGATCACCCTTCCACCCCTGGCCTCAGGTACTCTTCCACTTGCTCACCCCTAGCCCTTTAAGCCCCTCCAGTCCTTTGTTCCCGTGGAACTAAGTTTAGCCTGAATACTAGTTTCTCTTATCAATTGCAATAGCCTTGTCTGTTTAACTTTATTGAAAATTTTGCTTTGACAATTTAAATTTCTTACTCTAGTCCAGCACAGAAACAAATAGGAGGGGGCTTCAAACTTGTGGGAAAATGAAATGAAAATGCTCACTCACTTCCATGAAATTTCTGAAGCTCTCTTGTATATTATCATAGACTGCAATTATTAATATTTGATTAACTTTCCATGTAAAATTTTTTAAATCTATTAAATTACATAAAAATGAACTCTCCAAATGGTAAACAACCTATATGAATTTAAAACTTAGCTCTGTGTTAGTTTCCTATTACTATTGCAAAAACTGATCACAGATTTAATATCTTAAGACAGCACAAATCTACTGTGCTCAAGAGGTCAGCAGTCCAAAATCGGTCTCTCTGGACTAAAGTCAGGGTGTTGGTAGTGCTGGTTCTTTCTGGAGGCTTTAGGGGAGCATCCATTCCCCTGTGTTTTTTCCAGCCAAATTCATTGGTTCCTGACTTCACATCTTCCGAATGTCTCCCTTATCATCACATCTTTCCTGACTCCTCTCTCTCTGCCTTATAAAGACCTTTATACATTGGGCCCACCCAGATAATCTAAGTCCCTCCAGCTCAAGGTCCTTAACTTAATCACAATTGCCAAGTCTCCTTTTCACCAAGTATATTCAGTTTCTAGGGATTGGGATGTGCATTTTGCTGAGATGAATTATCCTACCTACCATATTGCTCCAATGGAGAGTGTGCACGCTGTATTTTTACAAGATCAGAAAATACTGATTGTGTGACTAAAATTAGAAGTAACATTACTAGGTATAATAAATGTGTGAGAATTAACAAAGAAGTGAAAGGAATGAAGTATTAATTGTCTGGTTTGGGATATGAACTTTCAAAATCTAGATGAAGGGGAGAAAGCTGAGCTATATTAAGACATCCAAGAAATGAGTAGCTGTGGTACTCAAATAGAATCTCTGATAGCATGGCGGTACATATATTTTTCATTGACTTTCAAAATGATAAAATCCTCCTTGATTTGTTTTCCTGTGCACTGCTTCCAACTTCATGCACCCATGTTTTGTGTCTACAAGGACACAAGAATGCACCCTTATTTTCTAATATTTGACTTCTACCTTAACTAGAATATTTAATGCAAGTTACTTTCCTTGGACTCAGGCCTTCTTACTCTATTTTGTCTTATGATTAAATTTCCTTAGTATTTATGAAAATTCTGAGAAAAACAAAAATTATTATCTCTATTGTTTGGCTAAGAAAACTCTAAACACTTTTCCTTTTGCTGAGAAATATTTTTTCACACAGTGACATATACATTAGGAAATGAGCACATATTTCTTGAACTGATTTGATTCATTTATGGTGAAATTAAATTTCAGCCTCTTTCCATGTTTCTTTCTCCTGTACAATGGAAATAAAGTGAATAAGGATATTGAAAGGGCAAATGTTTTATTATTATTATATTTTAATATTTTAATAATTGAGCAAGAGAAAACTCTATCATTAAAACTTTGAAAGTCCTAATGATTGAATATATTTTAAAAGAAAAATACAAGTTGTATAACTTTAGTATTTATTTTCAAAAAGTATACCTCACAAACATGCTAAAAATTAAAACAATGCATAATTATAACGTATTTCAACTGAAACTAATGCAAATTTGTTGCCTAGTTCTTGATTTCAAGTGAGTCACATTATAAACTCTTCTGTGTATGGTCATTTGAAACATTTTATTGTATATATATTAATTTTACCAAAAAGCAGTGGGAGAATTTTTTTCTAGAAATAGCTTTATTTATGGATGCATATGTTAAACTTGTGTGAATATGTGATTTATTTGAATGACCTGCTAATAACAGACATTTAGATGGTTTTCTTTTTTTTTTTTTTTTTTTTTTTTTGGACAGGCAGAGTGGACAGTGAGAGAGAGAGACAGGGAGAGAAAGGTCTTCCTTTGCCGTTGGTTCACCCTCCAATGGCCGCCGCTGCAGCCGGCGCACCGCGCTGATCCTGGCAGGAGCCAGGAGCCAGGTGCTTTTCCTGGTCTCCCATGGGGTGCAGGGCCCAAGCACCTGGGCCATCCTCCACTGCACTCCCTGGCCATAGCAGAGAGCTGGCCTGGAAGAGGGGCAACCGGGACAGAATCCGGCGCCCCAACCGGGACTAGAACCCGGTGTGCCGGCGCCACAAGGTGGAGGATTAGCCTATTGAGCCACGGCGCCGGCTTTAGATGGTTTTCAAAGTTCACTATTATAAGGCAGTAATTTAATGGTCATCCATATAGTTGCACCATGAGTTATTTTTGTCATTATATTTGTAGGGTTAACTATTGTAGTGCAATTTCTAAATAAAAGAGAATATGGTAGGCATATTTAAATTTTAGTGAAGGGCCCTGTCATTTTGGCACAGTGGGTTAAGCTTCTGTCTGTGACAGTAGCATCCCATTTGAGTGTCGTTTCAAGTCCTGGCTGCTCCACTTTTGATCCTTGCTAATGTGCCTGGAAAAGCAGCAGAAGATGGCCCAAGTTATTGAGCCCCTGCACCCACGTGGGAAAGTCAGATGGTGACTGACTTTGGCCTGGACCATCCTTGGCTGTTGGGACTATTTGGAGAGTAAACAAGCAGATGGAAAATCAATCAATCTCTCTCTCTCTCTCTCTCTCTCTCTCTGCCTTAAAAAGTGGTTAATTTACCAAATTATATTTCAGACTAGGGGCACAATGTACCTTCCAACCAACAGTGATTGAGAATAACTCTCATTGGATCCTTACCAAAACTATTGTAATTTTATAAATAATTAAATGAATTAAATATTCTTTTTGTTTATCTCTGGTTCTGATATGTGTATTCCCTCCTTGTGCCAATATTATAAATGAAATGTATTTGATTTTTTGTGTGTATTCATGTTTTCTTTATGTTTAAATGTTTGACCCAAATATAAATTGGGTGTTTGAATATAGGTTGGGATAATTTTACAAATGATTATCCAATTGGGCCAATACTCTGTTAAATATACCATCATTTCTGATGTGAATTGAAATGCATATAGATACTTGCTTATGTTTATGAAGATATATTCTATTTGTTCTTCCTTGTCTTTTACTTTTAAAAATTCCTCATTGTTTCTTTTTAACTTCTACATTATTTGTTTTACACATCCAAATAAGTTTTTAATTAAAAATTTACTAGAAAGTACTGATATGGTATAACTAAGTAATTCAAAGTTTAGGCGAGCTGGAACCCTTTGCTTCTCTGAAAACTGGTGCTGTCTCTTTACCATGGATTTGATACCCGTCCCCCCTTCACAGGATGCAGCTGTTGCACCAGGGGCCAGGGAGCATGTTCACACCTTATTCCAGTTGTATGTCTGATTGGAATACCACCCCCTTTTTTATAAAAAGAGGTGGAAGGAGAGAAACAGCTCTTTATGCTGCTATCTTGGATGTGCTTTTCCTACGCTGGCTTGGAGATACTGTTTTCCGTTTGTTTTTTTCTTTCTCTCTTTTACCAGCAACTCTTTAGCCCATTAATGTTGGATATTTCTCAGTGTGGAGTGGCCCATACTCAAGCATGAATGTATGTTTATTCCCTCACTGTTAAATACATTCTGTCCCTATTTGCACACAATTCTAGTCTCCACTTAGTGTTTTTAACTCTGCAGTAGACAAGACCCTGGACTGAAAATTAATATATTCATTGCTTACATAAATATTATTGTAATTTTAATTTAGATTACATTTATTTCATAAATTGCTTTAGGGAGATTTGATTTTCAATTTTTTTTCCAACCAGTAACAAGATAGAGCATTCTGTTGTAGAATTTTATATTCTTTAATAGTGTTTCATCTCTTTGCTATATATAAGTTGACCATTTATTTCATGTTAAATTTTTCGTAGATATTTTATCTTTCTGTTTGCTTATGAAACATTTTCATTTCATTATATTTGTAATTAGCTATGATTTGTTGCCTAATTACAGTAGTCTGAAGTCCAAGCAGGGTTCATGTATAACATTGATAAATTCCAAAAAACCCACCCAAAAGTCCTGTTGGGAGAGACACCTGAAAGCTTGCCTTTCAGTAATCTACACTGCCCAGAGTACACAGCATTAAATAGTAAACATGTGTAATTGGTTTCACAAGGTTATCAGCTCAGATACAAGCTGCAGCTGTGTTCAGCTTAACTTCTCCCTCCCCACCAGATTCTACACTGAAGATTTTTAGCCTGGAAGTGGGGAGGTTATCCTAGAGCCCACCCCAGGCCATTGAATGCCTGTTCATAGGATAAGGGCAGTGTTACGCGCCTTCCTTACATTTGTATATAAGAATTAATATGTCTTTATATAGGTTTTGCAACTAACCACCTTACCAAAATCATGTTTCAAAGTACTTTCTATTTAACTCCATCCAGTACTTCGTAATACTTTTGAAAAGTGGTATCAATTACCTTTTCAATAGTAATGTTAAGGAATAGAACATCCCTTCTTGTTTTTATTATTTCAGTGTAAGAGACAGAAAGTGCTCCTATCCCATATAGCTCACTCCCCAAATGCCTGCGGTTTTCAGGAGGTCAAAGTCAGGAACTGCTAGACCAAATGTCCATCCCATGAATAGAATGTTAATTCTTGATTTTTAATGGGGATGTTGGTAGGATTGAGCATGATACTGAGTCTGAAATATGCACTGTTTATTTTAACAGGGAGAGAGTCATCTATTGTTTCTTCTGTAAACCTTTAAATCAGAAATGGATAATGGCTGTAGGCAGATGCTCTTTGGTTTTTGTTTGGAATGAGGTGACATATATTATGATGTTACATACTTTTGGTATACTAAATGATAGTAACTTTGGATAACTTTTAAATTACTTGTATTGATATTTACAAGAAGCAATTGTTTACATTTGCTTTCCTCTTGTTTTAAACTGTATTGTTTTTGTGTGTGTGTGTGTCTGCACATTGGTGTTTTCTTAAAAAATATATTAAGTGTATCTTTTATGTTTGCTCTAGAAATTTTTTAATGGTTTGGAATTATAATATGTCCTTGGAAGTTTGAAATCATAATTCATATGTGAAACTGTCACCTCTGATAATTGGTAAGTTTCAAAGTTTTGTTCTTATTAGGCTATTCTTAGGGCAACCATGGAAATTCATACTTGTTCTAGTTAATTATTCATTTCATCTAGCTGTCAATATTCATTTGCCACTTCCCAACAGAAGTGATTGAAAAACATGCATCTACCATTGTGTTTCTTACAGTCTGTTTTCTCTTTTTGGTTCTATCTTTGAGTTGTATTGCTTGTTGAATACCTAGGTTGCCAAGATAATTTATTACCTAAATCAGGACTTCATTAATGAGTCACTACTAATCAATTATATGAGGGGAACAGGCACAAATTTGGACATACAGACATGGTCTCTATAATGTGTTTTGCTTTCTGTCTTTGTAAGGATGTGTGTGCATGCATGTTTCTACTCATAACACTAAAGGCTTAGAGTTCAATTTTAGTTCCTTTAAAAATGAAATTTTGAAAAGTATATAATATGCTTGAAGCTCCATAGCTCATATATGAATTTTAGGATAACTTGACAAAAAGAGGAATAAATCAGTGTACTTTTCTTAATTCCATCATCGCTTTAATCTTCCTTCCAAATTCATATTTTTTCATATTGTCTTTCAAAGCTTCTAATTTTCACTTTATGTGATTATGTCCTCAAAGGCTATTTAGGCTTAGCTCTATCTTTTAACGACTTCAAAAATTTCTACCAATTTTTGCAAATGTTCCCAGTTACATCAATGGTTTGCATTATTTTATTTATTTTGCTTTTGTTTAAAACAGTCAGACAGGGATTCATGGATTCTTACCAGTTTAAGAGTATCTATTGGGGCTGGCTCTGTGACTTAGCAGGTAAAGCTGTCCCCTACAGTGCCAGCATCCAGTATGGGCTCTGGTTGGAGTCCTGGCTGCTCCACTTCCAATCCAGGTCTCTGCTGGATTTCCCTGCTTGGGAAACTGGCTGCAGAGGATGGCCCACGGAGTTGTGCCCCTACAGCCACGTGGGAGACCGGATGAAGCTCCTGGCTTCTGCCTGACAGCCCTGGCAGCTGTGGCCATTTGGGGAGTGAACTGGTGGTTGGAAAAAGGAATTTCTCTGTCTCTCCCTCCCTCCATCCCTTCCTCTCTGCCTCTGCCTCTGTTTCTCTGTAACTCTGCCTTTCAAGTAAATAAATCTTTAAAAAAATAGTATCTATTAATAGTGGAGTAACATCTAGGTTATCATTCCATTCATGAAAATATATGTAGCAATATCTCTACTTTCTTCATGCACTGAATGCTACTTTGAAGATGACTGAGGCCAGGCTGATACTCGGATTTTGGAATGAATTTGTCTCAATTTCCCTTGCATGTCTACAGATTTTTGTACTTTAGTTTTGAAATCCCAAGCATTACTAAGATAAGTGTTGTTCTTTCATTTGGTCTATTCCAGTTTGTCTTAGAACATTGTACACATTTTGGTCTGTATACTCATTATTCCTTTATTTCAAAATATTTCAATTTCATCTTAGAATAACATTTCTGTTGTACTTATCAACCTTAAGATGTCTAATTACCATTTTCCAAAGATCATCCCTGCTTATATCCTCTATAAAAATTATCTCCTCCATGAATATCATCCCTTATTTAAAGAATCTTTAAATACATATGTAAGTATATAGTCTATAATATAATCCCCATCCTCTTCATCAACTTTTTATACTTATAGGCATACAAATCATGCATGTGTTTTGTTAGATTTAAATCTTACTATGAAATTGTTTAACGATTGTTAATGGTATTGCATTTTAAAATATTCTGAGTGTTCATTGATAATATATATTTGGCTTTATTAAAATTTTTTTTATTTGACTAATAGTTAGACAGTGAATATATTTGGCTTTTATATGTTGATCTTGTATCCTCTGCCCTTGCTGAATTCATTTATTTTAGAAATTTTAAAAATTTAAGAAATTGTTTGTAGTACTTTGTATAGATCTTGTGAATTTATATGTAAACTATCATGTCATTTGCAAATAGCAACAGCTTTATTTCTTCCTTTGTCATTTGTATGCTCTTTATTTCCTGTTATTTGCTTTTTATTCTGTGTGGGGAACTGCAGGCTGGCCACCTGTGGGAACTTCCTCATTTTGCTGTTTGCATGGCCTGTTGTAACAACTTGTGCAAAACAAGTTAAGGAAGCGCTGGCTGCTGAGAAAAACAAGTCAAGGAAGTGCTAACCACAGGATGTCCTGAAGACACAAACAACCCCGATGGAGCAGGATGAACTGTCGACCTGAGGCACTATGTGCCCTTCAACTTGATTGGACTGTGCCTGCATGGACTGCATGTGAATAGACTTGCCATTGGCTGGGAGCGTCCTGCTAGGGGAACCTAGGGTATATAATGGGGATAGGATTGTGTAGGGGGTGAGGGCTTGGCTTCTTTTCTTTCGCCTTGCATCTGGATGAATAAAGTTCCATGAGAACCGAGTAAGCAGCGATCGTGTCTTTACTACGCTGGACTCTCGTGGGCGAGCGTCCGGCAATGCTGGTTAATATTTACAGCACTGTTGAGTAACAGATGTGAGAGAAAACATCTTTGACTTGTTTCTGCTCTTTTTGGGAATACATTCAGTATTTTATCATTAAATATGATGCTAGCTTTGGAGTTTTTTTTTAAAATTTATTTGATAGAATTAGAGAGACAGAGAGAAAGGTCTTCCTTCTGTTGGTTCACCCCCCAAATGGCCGCTATGGCCAGCACTGCGCTGATCCGAAGCCAGGAGTCAGGTGCTTCCTCCTGGTCTCCCATGTGGGTGCAGGAGTCCAAACACTTGGGCCATCCTCCACTGCCTTCCTGGGCCACAGCAGAGAGCTGGACTGGGAGAGGAGCAACTGGGACTAGAACCTGACACCCATATGGGATGCCGACACCGCAGGTGGAGGATTAACTAAGTGAGCCACGACTGGCCCCAGCTTTGGAGTTTTTTATGGATAATCTTCAACAAGTTGAGGAAGTTCTCTTCCAGTCTTAGTTTGCTGACAGTTTTTATCCTGAAAAAGTGTTTAATTTTGACATAGAGTATATCCATCAATTAATATAATAATGGATTTTTTCTTCTTTAGCTTGTGATATGGTAGATTACATTGATTAATTTCCAAATGTTGAACTAGCCTAGAAACTAACAGTCACTTGATCATGGTGTTCGGTTTGTTTTATACTTTGCTGCATTCTAATTGCTAGTAGGTGGTTGAGGATTGGTGTGTTCCAAATCATGACAGAAATTTGTGGTCAATTTTTTATATTGTTTGGTTTTGGTATTAAGGCCTTATAAAATTAGTTTGGCAGTGTCCTCCTATTTCCTGTAAGAATGTGTAAAATTGGTATTTTTCTTTAAATGTTGTGTTTCTTTAGTTACACCATCTGGTCCAGGAAATTTCTTTTTGAGAGCAAGTTTAATTTCACTAAGGTTTGTAGGACTACTCATGTCACTTATTTCATCATGGTTTGGTTTGGTAGTTTGCAGTTTTGAAAAAGTCATCTCTTTTTTTTTCTAAATTGTGGAATTTATAAATGTAAGTTGATGTAATATTTCCTTATTTTGTTAATGGTTGTAGACCCTTTGGTAATATGCCCTGGTTCATTTCTTATCTTGTCTTCTCTCCATGTTTATCAGAGTTGCTAATGATTACTTTTACTGACTTAAAAGACACCTTTTTGTTTCATTGATGTTCTCTATTTTCTTGTTTTTAATTTCATTGACTTGTAACTTTATTTTCTCTTTTCTTCCTTCTGCTTGCTTAGGGCTTATTTCACTCTTCCATTTTCTTGTGGTGGGATCTTATGTATTTGAGATATTCATTATTGATGTGAAAAGTGATTTTTGAATCAAATGTATTTTAAATCTAATTTAAAATTGTGTTTTAGTAGGCTTTCTCCTATACAGAAAGAGTAGCATTCCCTTGTTATTTCCAGGTGGGGAGGGAACATAGAGGTCCTCCCCGTGGTCTCTGTTGATGTCTAATGAAGAGGGGCACCCCACTACTGCTGGCCTCTGTTGTTAACATTTTGGGTTGGAAGTGAGGTATGCTCTTTACTGCTTCCCTCTACTTACATTGCAGCAGAACGGCCTCGTTACCACTGAGTGGTCTCAAAAGTCCTGACCCTCCACTAGACTGCTTCCAATGCAACAGAAGCGAGGAGGGGAAAGGAATGTGTTGTTGTGTTCAGGTTGGAATACAAGTCCCAACGTTTCACTCAGGGCTTTCTGACAACACCATGGCGAGAGTAGGGGGAAGGGTTCCTTACTATAGGCTGGCCAGAATATAATTCTGATTGGGGGCTATGTTTCTTTTTCTGTGGTGTATGGCTGTAATAGAACAATTTTAGTCTTTAAAAAAATCTGTCTCAGCCAGGCTGTCACATCCTTGGTTTGGCTAAGAGCAAATTTTTCTTGGACTTATTTTTGTCTGAGGCCATCGGCATTTCTCAGCTGACAGCTTCATTAGTACCTAGTCTGGTATATATGAGACAAAAAGAGAACCCAAGGCACTCAACCTCAGTATTGTTCCTTGTGTACTGAGATCTGTAGTCATTCTGTTTCTCTCCATATTTCAGTGTCCTGAAATCCATTTTATGTATAGTGTCTAGGATTTTTACCTATTTAAGGCAGGAGAACTGGGGAAAAATATGTTAATTCAATCTTTCCAGAAGTGCAAGTCCAGTTTTCTAGTTGTTTAATCTTGGTGCAGGTGTTTGGCACAGCAGTTAAGATACTGGTTGAGTTGCCTGTGTTCCATGTCTGAGTGCCTTGCTTCATTGTTCAGCTCAAGTTCCTGACTCCAGCTTCCTGCTAATGTAGCTCCTAGGAAGTGGTGGTAGTGATGGTTTAAGTGATTGTGTTCCTGTCACTCATGTAGGCGACCTAGATTGAGTTCTTGGTTTTTTGATTTGGGACTGACCTGGCTGAGTCATTGCCAGCATTTGGGAAATTAAACAGCAGATGGGTGTGTGGCATCTGCTTTTTCTTGCTTATTCTCTTTGCTTCTCAAATAAATAAATCTTAAAAATGTAAAAAGACCTCTGGCTTCTGTATTAACCTCTAAAAAGAATAATATTGTTACTCTCTCAATTTTGTTATTTGTGATTATATCAAGAAGTTTTACTTTGCTATCAACATCTTGCTATAGTTTATGATAAGCTGCTTATAATTTACTTATTCTGTCAGAATGTTGGTTTGAATTGCCATTCTGTCCTTAATGTATGTGAAGTATCATTGATTTCTTCCCAAAATAGGAGACTTGTTTGTGTCAGAGTTGGATATGAAGCTTTCTATTCATATTTTTCTTGTCTTTTCCTATTACCTGTAAAAACAGATACTGATGATGGTCACAGAGAAAGGAGGATGAGGAGAATAGAAGCAGTAATTGGTATAGATCCAAAGGGTTTTTTTTTTTTATAATTTTGTAGCTGGACTTAACAGGGCCTTGTGGCATTAGAGAGTGTGGAGAAGTTAATATTTCTTTTTTATAAAAAGAGACATTAATTTATTTTAAAGGCAGGGAGAGGGAGAGAGAAGAGAGAGAGAAATCTTCCATGTGCTGATTCACTCCCAAAATGGCCACAATGGCTGGAGCTGGGCCAACCCAAACCCAGCAGCAGGGGCCCAAGCACTTAGACCATCTTCTGCTGCTTTCCCAGGTGCACTATCAAGGAGCTGAATCAGAAGTGTGGCAGCTGTGGCTCAAACTGGTGCCCATATGGGATGCCAGTGATGTAGGCAGTGGCTTTACCTGCTACAACACAGTGCCAGCCCCAGAGGTTAATATTTCAATGCATACTATTTCTGAAGAAGCATAATTAATGTAATTGTATTATTTTTGTTGACTTTATTGGGTCCAGAGAATGTACATGCATGGTGTAGTCAAGCTTTACTTAATATTTTGTGACTATTATAGATTTCTTTTAACTTTCTTTAAATCAAAAGAGGATATATTAATTTATGAAATAATAGTCTTCCTTTAATTTGCTAGGCAGATTGAGCTGTAGGAACTGTTACATGAGGGGGTTGCTCTCCAGCTTTAAATTGTTTCTTCAAAACCACATGCTGTCTTGGAAACTTTGCTTTAGATATAGACAGTCACCTCAAGTTTGCTCTGTGCTTCCTCAGGCTGTCCCCTGAAGTTTTCTTAGTTCTCTCTGTCAGAGGAAAAATAGGTGAAATTGATCACCAGAGTTCCCTGAAAATTGAAAATAGAAAAAAAATACTGGCCTTGATTTCCTATTGTCTAGGCTAGTCTACAGTTCTATAAAGCACATGTTAACTTATATATATTTTTGTAGTAGAGATGAAAATAATTTCTATTCACCAGAACAGATAATCCCCAAGGGTTTATGGACCAGCTAGGCATTAACCAATTTTATATTTAGCCCAAGGATCTAGCTGTACTATTTCTTTGTTAAATTGCCTATACTGGTATATGTAACTTTTCAAATAATTTTTGGACTTTTTACAAAACTTAAGACTCGTTTCCTAATTAATGAAAAATAACTTTGACATTGTTGACCTTATTTTTCTGAATTTCATGATTTTACCTCTTGAAAATTATACCATTTTGGAAGTTTCACTGATAGGCCCCACTGGAATTATGTGATGAAGCCAAGTAAACTAAACGGTGTGGGCTGATTAAGCCCAAATGTGTCTTCTCCTGGCCTTTGGCACGCCTGTGTAGCTGAAATATTCACTTTGCTGACCCTAGTTTTCTAAGTTGCTTCCCCTCCCCCATCCCTTTTCCATTGATCTTATATTTTTACATTTGCTTCTGTTTTATACTTAACTGATAAGTTATTTTCTGTTGCTGGCAGCAGTGATTGGAAATTTGGGTTTATGATCTATTTGGTGATATCTGTCAGATGAAGGATGAGACCTATTTTCAGCTCTAAAAGAAGACAGAGTGGGCTGTTTTGTAATAGAGTACACCTCTGCCTAAGGCACCAGCATATCGCTTCTGTGCTCTGATTCTAGTCCCAGCTGCTCCACTTCTGATCGAGCTCTCTGCTATGGCCTGGGAAAGCAATAGAAGATGGCCCAAGTGCTTCGGGCCCTCCACCCATGTAGAAGACCTTGAAGAAGCTCCTAGCTCCTGGCTTTGGATCAGCTCAGCTTCGACCATTGCAGCCATTTGGAGAGTGAACCAGTGGCTGGAGGACCTTTTTTCTCTGATTCTCCCTTTCTCTGTCTGTAACTCTACCTCTCTAATAAGTAAATAAATTTTTTTTAAAAAAAGATGACAGAGTATAGAGTATGGTTTGTTAATATTTTTGATTTTTGTCTATTTGACGTTACATCAATTATGAATTTTGTGCCTATAGTAATATAGAAATCCCTTTGAGATTTTAACTGGGGAATTAAATTGTTTAATTTGGAACTGAAACTGAAGTTGTAGAACAGAACCTATAGTTACATAGACAAAAAGAGAGCCAATACTTGATAAAAGTACTCATGATGTCAGTGTGAAATGTTTTCCTACTTCTATGTAGTATAAAATGTTAGACTACATGTCCCTTAAACTTAAATGAATTTTATTCTGATTTGTTTATGGAGACAGATGAGCCCATATATAATCTAATAATCTAATAGCCCTGTCAAAATTACAGGAAATGCATTTTTAAAAATCTCTGACCCAATATTTCTAAATATTCCACTTTTTAAATTTTACATTACAGAAATTGATAGCTCAAAAACATTTTTAATTCAAGTTGACATAAATAAGGTGAATATTTGGACAAAGTAGACTGGTTTAGTAGTTTTTGTCAAAATAATAAATGGTAACTCTGTGTTTTCCATGGATCCATTAGTTGCATGTAGACTATAAGCATCTTATTTTTGTTTTTCTTAATTTGGATTTACTACATCTTTAAATGATGAGTTAATTAGAACTTCTAGATTTATACTGGTTACTAATCAAGTAAGTCAGTAGTACTCAAAGAAAACAATTAAGATTGTAAAAGAATATTAATTTGTGTTAAACTGTGTGGAATCATTATTTTGACTCATTTTATATCAACAGTGATTGTGTTTTGTAGTGTTGTGGTTTAAATAAAGTTTCCAAAACTAGTACAACCATTGTAGAAGATAGTACAGAAATTCCTCAGAGATCTGAAAATAAATCAACCATATGATCCAGCCATCCCACACCTGGGAATTTACCCAAACCAGATGAAATCAGATGAAATATGAAATAGTTATCTGTACCTCCCCATATTTATTGCATCTCAATTCACAATAGCTAAGATATGGAATCAACTGATGACCAGATAAATGTGGTATATACACATCATGGAATACTACTCAGCCATAAAAAAGATATCCTGTATTTTGCAACAAAATGGACACAATTGGAAACCATTATGCTTAGTGAAATAAACAAGTCCCCAAAAGACAAATATCATGTTTTCCCTGATTTTTGGTTAACTAATATACAGAGTATAAAAAATGTAATACATATGAGCAAAATTGACATTGTGAGAGTTGACTTTTGTTTATAGCCCTTGTCTAAACTCTTTAGGAACATTAATTTTTCTATTTACCACTTGGTGAATTCTTTATTTAGTAGAGGGTTGTGCCTGTGATAATAAAATTAAGAGTGTCATCATCAAAATTAAAAGAAAATTACAAGAAAGGAAGGAGGAGGGAGGGTAGGGTGGGAAGTACTCTTAAATCACAAATGTTTGTCATTTACCTATATAGAAAAAAGGTGCTAGAAATAGGTTTGTTTGATAACTCCAAATTTTTGAATGGTTCAATACTATTGTAAGAACTACATGAAAATATTGTATCAAAAGAGATACTCAGTGTTCTCAAGATTTAGTTAGTATAGGTAAAAATATCAGTATAAATAGTCTAAAGATTATGTTTTATGGGATGGCCCCTTGGGATTTGTCAATGCCAACACTGCCATAAAACCTTTCTATTCTTAGAGAAAGCATTGATCAAATCCTTAAAAGTAATCGTTTACTGTACTCCAATGGAAAATGGTGATATTTTTACCATTTAGAAAAATTAACATTGTTTTCTACTTTCTGGTGTTTGCCAGAGCCTTTGGTATAACTTAGAAGTGAACTATGACTTCAACAAAGGAGAATCTCAGAGCATGTTAGAAAGTATTGGAACAGGCACTATAAATTACTGGTATTTCAAAGAATAGACTTGACTCCAGGTTTCCCAGATGATATGGTTTAAACCACTCACTCTGTACCATGGATTTCCTTTCCTCTTTATTTTTGTTGAAATAATGAAGGCTGGGATTTATTATTTTATAATTTTTAAAAATATACAATTCAAGAAACTGTTTTTAAAAGGCCCACTGGTAAAATGTTTTTTAATGTACAAATAAAAGCACATTTACTAATTTTTTTAAAAAAGTGACCAATTAAGATGATGTAGCTTGGAAGAAAATCTCCCAGTTTTCAATTTGTAGGGACTTTGGAAAATTGAACTAGGTAAGACATTACCCTGAGATGCTGGCACTGTGGCACAGTGGCATCGCCAGTACCCATATAAGTGCCAGTTTGAGTCTTGGCTGCTATGCTACCCCATCTAGCTTGGGAAAGCAATGAAGATACCCCAAGTGCTTGGGCCCTTACCACTCATGTAGGAGACTAGGATAGAATTCCAGGCCCCTGAATTTGACCTGCCCCAGCCTTGGCCATTTTGGCTTTGGGGAGTAAACCAGCAGATGGATGATTCTGTCTCTCTCTACCCTCCCCACTTGACTTAGGTCACACAAGTAATTTAATTGTGAAATTCATCAATTCATGGCAGCATAAGAATCATTGTAATCAAAGAATTATGATTTTCAAAATCTACAGGTGTTGATTTCTAAACAATTTATGCGTTAGTAGTTTCCATTTTAATTGTATGATACAACAAAGTTACTTCCATGGAATTCATCTTTAAATGTCTATCAGCAAGAAAATCTGTTTGGGATTTTTATAAATTATTTTGTCACATAGATTTGGAAAAGCTTCCTATTCCTGGAATTGGAGGAATTTAAAACTATAAGCAACATAGTACTCTCTTTATTGGATGCATTCTTCAAACTAGTTATTCCCATTTTCTTAGGCTAAATGTTTCAATCTCTAATTTTGCTTAAATACATTTTCCAAAGTATTGTTCATTAATTTTATTAGAATTCCTTCCATCTAATTAAATAGTTGTAAAGGCCAAAGAGACTCTTTTCCCCAAGAACATTCTCATTAATTTGAATACTAGTGAGTTAAATATCTTGCCACAAAGGAATTTGATCATTCATGCCAAAATTTCTCTCAATTTACTATCACATTTACAAGCAGCTAAAATGAATGTTCTTCCATTGCTTTGTCTTTGTGAATTAAATCTCTTTTCTTAAATAGCAATTTTATAACCCTGAGTTTTATAAGTTTCTAAATGCTTATGCAAGTAAAATATTATCATCCTAAATGTCGCTCCCCCTCTTCGTGGAGGAACGACACAGGACCCTGCGCTGTTCTTTCGTCTGCTCGGCCCTCCCCGGGTTTGCTGCTGGTTCTTCCCGGGTTGGCTACTATCCCTTCCACCTCCGTGGAAGGGCAGTTCCCCCTAGCCACATTCCCCACTTCCGCAGGGGAGCGGCACACCGCCGGCCGGCTCTCTGGGGGCTGCACGGGTTCCCTTAGATGTTCCCCATAGATCTTCCCGGTGCATGCCGTTTCTCTCCTCCTTTATAGTCCTTCTCTGCCAATCCCAACTCGGCTGCCCACACGCCGAGTACGCTGCTCTCCAATCAGGAGCAAGTCCTACAGTTAATTGGTTGAACTGGAGGCAGCTGTGCGGAAGCTGTTTACTTCTCTCCCAGCGCCATATTGTGGGAGAGCAGATGCATAGAATAAGTCTTAATTCGAGTAACTTAGTCTAGTCCGGATTGCTCCCCACAGATCCCCCTTTCTTTTTATTTTTGGCGTTGATACGCGCCTGTCTTCGGTGTCCCGCGGCACACACTAGAGTTGCCACAGGCTCTTACAAGTCCTATCCATCAGGCAAACCGAATCCGGGTCCTCTCTTCGCCATGTTGTGAGGAGGTTTTTAGGCGCTGATGCGTGCCTGTGTTCGGTGCCCTGCAGCGCATACTCTGCTCTGCTAGAACTGCCTGCAGGTGTTTACAAAACCTATCAGGCAAACCGAATCCAAGCCTTCTCATTGCCGTATTGTGGGGGAGACTTATTAGTGTTGGTTTGTGCCTATCTTCGGTGACCTGCAGCTCATACTCTGGTCGAGCTTTGCTGGCGCTTACCGCCTTAAATCAGGCAGACCGAATCCAAGCCTCCTAATTGGCATGTTGAGGGGAGGCCTTATTTTTCTCTATTTCTCTATCTCCGGGCATTTCTATTTCTCCCATTTTACTTCTGTCTGCCAACATTCCTATTTCTCTTTTACTTCTAAACTTCTGTTTCTCTTATCCCCGCAGCTTTCCGGCACCCCGCCCCGCCGGCGGGTTCCCGGCTCTGCGCCGCTTCAGCCCGCGCGCCTCTCTCATCTGCGCAGCTTCCCGGCTTTGCGCGGCTCGGCTTTGCGCGCTCCGCGGTCTCCACGCTTAACCCTTTCGCGTCTGAACCACGGCCTACGCCAGCGTTCCCTATCTATTCACGCCCCGTGCTCTCTCTGCACGCGGCGGCTTCCGCGAGTAACACAGCGTAGCTTGCGTCTCCGCCACTAGGATTCAATCTAAGTTCCCCGGGCTAGCCTGGCGAATTCAACCCAGCGTACGTCTCCGCCCCACGATTTGGCTTCCCGTCCTTTGCTCCCCGGGCTAATCAGACGGATCCCAATCTGGCTTACGTCTCAGCTTCTGGTTTCAACTTTTCGCCCCCTATTCCCGGGCTAACTTGAGAACCCCAAAGTGGCTTTCGTTTCCGCCTCGGCCTGCCCCCCGCGGCTTCAATTTCCCTAACATTTTTCTCTACCCGGTATGTTTCCCCAAGCTTTCTTCCAACAATACTCCTCCCTCATTTCTCCTGGCCTCTCCCCACAGTCTGCATCCGAGTCTGTTTGTTCTAGCTTTCACTTTCGCTTTCGACCTTAGAGATTTCTCCCAGCTTCCCCCCGTAGTCCGTATCCGAATCTATGCCTAGGCTTTCAATAACTTCTTCCGGCTCCTTTTTCGTCCGGCTTTTCCCTAGGCTGTTTGCTAGTCTCTCTCTCTGGTATTTTCCCACTTCTTCCCGGTCTTTCCCTCCTAGGTTTCCTAATCCGAGTCACGGCACCATTATGTCGCTCCCCCTCTTCGTGGAGGAACGACACAGGACCCTGCGCTGTTCTTTCGTCTGCTCGGCCCTCCCCGGGTTTGCTGCTGGTTCTTCCCGGGTTGGCTACTATCCCTTCCACCTCCGTGGAAGGGCAGTTCCCCCTAGCCACATTCCCCACTTCCGCAGGGGAGCGGCACACCGCCGGCCGGCTCTCTGGGGGCTGCACGGGTTCCCTTAGATGTTCCCCATAGATCTTCCCGGTGCATGCCGTTTCTCTCCTCCTTTATAGTCCTTCTCTGCCAATCCCAACTCGGCTGCCCACACGCCGAGTACGCTGCTCTCCAATCAGGAGCAAGTCCTACAGTTAATTGGTTGAACTGGAGGCAGCTGTGCGGAAGCTGTTTACTTCTCTCCCAGCGCCATATTGTGGGAGAGCAGATGCATAGAATAAGTCTTAATTCGAGTAACTTAGTCTAGTCCGGATTGCTCCCCACACTAAAAACTGATGTTATTTGTGTATGTAACATTTCTGGATTTGGTCATAAAATGTAACTTGATATCCTCCATTCATGTAATATAAGTTTCATATTTCTTGAGATTATGACCAAAAGGTTTTGCAGTGTTTTACATCCATGTATAATTGTTAGTTGCAATGCCACCACTACTAGGGACCACTGCAAAGATAGTTTTCAGTAAAAACTAGGTGCAGAGCAATGTCCCTTGGTGCATTATCATATTTTTTTAAGATTTATTTATTTATTTGAAAGAGTTACATAGAGAAGGAGAGGCAGAATGAGAGAGAGAGGTCTTTCATCTGCTGATTCACTCTCCAATTGGCTGCAATGGTCAGAGCTGTGCTAATACGAAGCCAGGAGCCAGAAGCTTCTTCCAGGTCTCCCAAGTGGGTGCAGGGGCCCAAGAATTTGGGCCATCTTCCACTGCTTTCCCAGGCCATAGCAGAGAGCTGGATGGGAAGAGGAGCAGCCGGGACTCGAACTAGCACCCATGTGGGATGCCAGTGCTTCAGGCCAGGGCATTAACCCGCTGCACCACAGCACCGGCCCCTGTAGGTATAAATTTAAAATATATGCCGTGAATACACTGAAGGTTAAACTAATACATGTAGAGCATCTGAAATAATGTAAGGCTTGGATTCAGTACCTGTGTGTTCTTTCTGGTTTTATCATATGCCTTTCACTGATTTAATTTTTGTCACAAATATGTTAATTTAGGGAGATTTTACCAATGATACATATGTAAATGTATTGTAATAATATAAATATAAGCATATTTACATATACAACTGAGTTATAAACATACCATATTTTTACCTTTGCTTTACCTATTAATTTGCAATGCTTCATTTTGACTCTGCCTTTTTCTTTCTTCCTTTTTTTTTTTTTTAACTAACGCCACTGTGTCTGACATCAAAATGTCACTCTATGGCCTTTTAAAACTACACTTTCCTGCAAATAACTTCCAAATAGTTTTAAATTTTTTTTAAATGTAAACAGAACAGATTTAGTGTAGTTCACAGATACAATTCCAAGAATTTAATTATACAAATAGTTTTTGATTACCAAAACTGCTCTACTGAAGTAATATGTAGCTATTTTAGTGTAAAGTAACTTCTTGTCCTTAGTCTTTAAGAAAAATGAATTTGCTATTCATTCATATTCAAATACTGTTAATAAAATTGCATCAATATTAATTCATCCCTTTGTATTACTAACAGTAATAAACCAAGTGTCAGAGAAACGGTATCACGATCCAATACTGTATCATTAGTTATACTTTGAAACAATGGTAAAATAGAATTTCAATGAACTTGTTTGTAAAGGACTCAAATTAAGATGTTTGAAATGGATTATATTTAGAAAGCATGAAGAAATAAAAATGATGAAAGGAAAAAGAAGGAGAGAGAAACAATTTCATTCAAAGAAACCATTGTTTATATTCTATTTGGATTTGAATGCACAAAGAATATTTTAAAACTGTAAGCATCATACCTGACAAGAGTCATTGAAAAATTGGAATATATTTCCAAGGCAAATAACTGGATATCATATTCTTGGATTTATGCCTTCAATGCTTTAGAACTGTACCTAGGTTTAAATGTAGTAGTGTAGTTTGATAGCCATAGTCCTATGGATGGTGAAGCCTAAAAGAATAATCACAACTAAAAAAATACTTGTGACCATCACGGGAGAGTAAATCATCTAGTTCTACTCATAGTTGGTAGTTTTATATTTTATTTATATGCATTTAATTGATCGACCCCTCTGTAATTAATTACATGAGCATTCAAGTTCAGTGTTCCCCAAATATAAAATGTATTGTGTGATAGAAAATGTTCTGACTCTACTTTGGAAATCTTGGTCTAAGCAATAACAAATCTCAACTGTATTATTTCTTCAGAACTTTATTCTGATAATGTATGCAGTAAAGCTCTAAGGAAAGGGTGTAGTCTGTGGCATTTTCTACAGTTATATGATGATAGAATCTTTTGGAATATTTCTTAAGGCTGATTTGGTTTTCTAGTCTAAACATGGCAAGCTTTTTAGTTAATGTTTTTTTGATAACTATTACATCTTTTTATTTATATTTTGACAATACTTTCCATTCTGATCTTTCCTCATCATGATATATTTAAATTCCTTGAATTTGAAACTACCAAACCCAGTTTATTTTTTTAAAACCAAAATCTGACTATTCTGACTTTAATGTATGCCCTCAGACCTTGTTTTCTCCACCATGACCACTCCACTTTGGATAAGAGGTTATAAGTGGCCGGGTTTGGTGGGAGCTGGAGGTGCAAGTTTGCAGGCAGCAATCCCAGTCGTCTATGGAATTCGTATATAAGGCCTAAGACTCCCTTCTTAAATGCTGTCATCATTCATCCCCGTTCCATCACATAAAAGTGCTAATAAGAATGCTCCTTAAAGCAGAATGCTTGTAAGTGGGAGATGCAAACTATGTGAACGAGCTCTTACTCCTCTGGGACTTCAACTCCAAAGCACGCAGAGCTTAACAAAATATCACATATATCCTCGACTAACGCTGATTGCTCCTAAGCTGGAAAAGAAGCCAGGGAGCCAGGGAGTTCTCTTCTACAGTGAGAGGGTCTCAGCAGGTAGCTGATCAACTCACATACCTGAAAGCCTTTATCATCTCATTAGTATCCAATTGTCTGCTCTTCAGTGCTCTCACACATCATTTAGCTAAAGCCTCAGCTGGTCTTTGTCAGCTCTCATCAGGAGATCTGCATCCTGGTGATATCAAATCGATTTTATATCACAATATAAGTCAAATTATAAGTTTACTTGACCAGCATCTATGAACTAGTTTGTAATAACTGAAATTCAGCATTTCCAAAACCTGTGTTTTGAAAATACTGCCAGGTGAAGGCCCATAATGGACTTAGGAAGACCAATTAATTAGGATACTGTTTCATCTGTCAGGATTGTTTAGAATATCCAAGTTAACAGCAGTGTGTTGCCTCCAGGTGTATTGCTCAATTTCCAAACTTTCTTGTTGGCAATTTTAGAGGAGTTTAAAGCATCTGTTCTCAATCTTGGCTTTGTATTCAAACTACCTATGGAGCTTTAAAAAATCCAGTTGCCCAAGTTTCACCTCTGGAGATGCTGAATTGATTTGGGGTGAGCCCCAGGCATTGGTATCATTTAAAACTCATCCCATGTGATTCTGTAAAGCCAGAATTGAAAACCACTGCTTTATAATTATAGCAGTTACTGTACTTCATACGAAACTTCTGCTAGGTCAATTAAAGTATTCTATCAAGAAAATAACTTGATATTTGAGTGCTTTAATTTTGTTTTATAAACCAATTCAGTTATATAGTATTCCTGGAAAAATCTACCTTTGAAAATTCTTTTTAGCCTTAATTACCTTTAATCCTTGATATGACAGTTTCTATCTGCATTAGAAGTGACAAGTACATTAAAGAGTCACTGATTATTTGCTGAACACCTACTATTACTAGGTTAGCCCCTATGAAAAATATTACAATATTTAAAATATGTCCTTGACCTCAAGGTGTATCCTTTTTAAAGTTTGGTTTATTTCTTATTTAAGGTATACAAATTTCATGTAGTCGAATGTGGGAACATAGTGATACTTCCTACCCTACCCTCTCTCCCACCCACACTCTCACCTTTCTTCCTCCTTCCTCTCCTATTCCCTCTCAATTTTACAATGATCTATTTCCAGTCTACTTTATACTCATAAGATTAACCCTACACTAACTAGTGAATTCAATAAATAGTAAGAATAAAAAAAAAAAACTGCTCCTCAACAGCAGAGACAAGGACTGTAAACCACTGAATCTCAAAATGTCCATTTCATTCCTATACATTACACTTTGGGTACTCTATTAGTTACCACAGATTAAGGAAAACATATGGTATTGGTATTTTGGGGACTGGCTTATCTTACTAAGTATAATAAAATTTATTTGTTTGACAGGCAGAGTTACAGAGACAGATCTTCCATCTGCTGTTTTACTCTCCAAATGACTACAGGGCTGGGTAAGGCCAGAGCCAGGAGCCAAGAGCTTGTTCTGTGTCTCCCACATGAATGGCAGATGCCCAAGCACTTGGTCCATCCTCTGCTGCTTTCCCAGGTGCATAAGCAGGAAGCTGGATTGGAAATGGAGCAGGTGGGACATGAACCAGCACACATATGGGATGCTATTTTCACAAGTGGTGGCTTTACCTGCTACGCAGCAATGCCAGCCGCATCTTTTTTTAAAAATGAAATGATGCCAAATTAGAAATAGAAACCAGGCCAGAATTGTGGTGTTGCAGGTTAAGCCGGTGCCTGTGACTCTGGCATCCCAGCATGCCAGCTGCTCCACTTCTGATCAGCTCCCTGATCATGTACCTGGGAAAAGCAGTGGAAGATGGCCCAAGTGCTTGGGCCCCTGCCACACAGATGGAAGACTAGATGAATCTCTTGGCTTTGCACAAGCTCAGCCCTGGCCATTGTGGCCATTTGGGGAGTAATAGATTATCTCTGTCTCTCTATCTCTTGCCAACCTAGTTACCAACCTAGTTAGCAAACAAAACTGTTGAAATTCTTGCTGTCTGATTTTGAAAGTGAGAGAATCATCAAAGGGATAAGATGAGAGGCTCCACCATTATATAATATGGGAAGGGATATGAGGTATTAAAAATTGGCATTTGTTGTTCAAAGACCACTGATTGGGAGACAGTTACAAGCATAGGTGTCACTGGTAAATTGCAAAACTAGCCCCAGTTATTTCCTCCTGTATCCACACATTATAATGCTTTCCTTCTTTAATGCTGGCTTTGACCATGTTACCTCCCTGTTATGAATGTGCCAACTTTGAATTGTCCAGATTTCTGCCTACCTCCTGGACTCCTGTTATCATCATGGGAAGATCCTCTGGCTAACCTTTTGGAGGATGAGAGACATGTAGATGAGATAGTCACCCCAACAAATAGTCAGCTGACATCAGACACATGACTCGGCACAGCCAAGGTCAACACAGCCATTTACCCAGTCCCTAACTCACCCTGAACACATGATCGATACACTCAAAAGGAAAAATAGTAAACCACCAAGTAGAGTGGAGGGATAGTGTGAGTAATGTGTCTATGATCTTATTTATGTTTTAAAATGAGGAAATTCTCCAGAATAAATTCACCTTTCTAATTGCTACTCACACAGATACTTATTTCTCAGTTTTGAGAGTGTTGCTGAGAATTCTGTGGAAATACATCCACCTTTGTATGTTATCTGCCAGAGAACTACTCAAACCTTAAAAACCAAAGTTTTAGTTTTAGACACAGACTTTAAATTTGCCTCATCACCCAGGAAAATGGGAGGGAAGGTGAAAAATCTGACTCCTCCTTAGCCTGGGAGTTGTTACTTGAATGGGAAAAAGGTAATAATACCTTCTAAATTTAATTTAGTTTTTCCTGCTCCAGGGTTTTCAAACCATGCACAATTGCTCTTAGAAACAGCTCAAAACATCAAAGTTTATTAGAGTGTTGATACTCTCAGGAACAGATCCACCTACATAGTCAGTAGATTTTTGCAGGAATTGGAAGGCAAAGTGATGTTCAGTGAACCTCAAGGAATTAATAAGAAACAAAGTATCAATAAAGAATTTAAGGAGGTGCACAGTAAAGACAGAAAACTACTTAATTTACTCCCAATGTTCTCCAAGGTTTGTCAGGAAACTTTCTCTGTATTCCTATTACCTATTGCCAAAAGCAACTGATACACCTTAACACAGCAAATGCTTTTCACATCCCCTGATGTCAGGGACAATGGGATTGAGGATTAACCTTTATGATTAGCTGATGACACATACACATTATTGCTCTAACCATTATCTTATTTTATTCACTTTTTTACGTTTGTGTTTGTATGTGTTTATTTACCTATAAATCACCACTCAAAAAGAAAAACAGAATCCTAATAATTTAAATCTTCAAATGTGATCCTATATAAACCATCTTCTTGCATATCCATTCCTAATAGAACTACCATCTAAATCTAGTGTTCATCATTCCCTAGTTTAAATTTTATATAGTTTTGAATAATCTATATATATATTCCTTAAAATTGTATAAAAAGATATAAAGAATTATAGATATGCATATATATGTGTCAGACTATATGTTATCTTTTGGGAATTTTAAATTTTGAGGCTTACACATAAAATGTCATGTTCTTATATAATTTATTCATTTTAACTGAAGTACAATATCTTTCTGTTAAAGAAACACAAGGCCGGCGCCGTGGCTCAATAGGCTAATCCTCTGCCTTGCGGTGCTGGCACACTGGGTTCTAGTCCCGGTCGGGGCGCTGGATTCTGTCCCGGTTGCCCCTCTTCCAGGCCAGCTCTCTGCTATGGCCCGGGAGTGCAGTGGGGGATGGCCCAAGTCCTTGGGCCCTGCACCCCATGGGAGACCAGGAGAAGCACCTGGCTCCTGGCTTCGGATCAGCACGGTGCGCCGGTCGCAGCACGCCAGCCACGACGACCATTGGAGGGTGAACCAACGGCAAAAGGAAGACCTTTCTCTCCGTCTCTCTCACTGTCCACTCTGCCTGTCCAAAAAAAAAAAAAAAAAAAAAGACACACAAACAGTTGTTCATTTCTTCTTGCTGGATACTGATATTTTATTTTACAGGTTTTTGCTTTTACAAATAGTATTATAGTCATTCTTACATAAGTAAGTATTCAAGATTCTCTTGGAATTGGAATTATTCATTCAAAAATAATGAGTGCATACATTTTTGTAGGATAATGCTGACTATTTTCCAAATGAATTGTGCCAATTTAGACTCACCTGAAATCTATATGTGATGATTGGACCCATATCTTCTCTGATGTTTAGTATAGCCCAAAATTTTAATTTTCACCATTCCAGATGGGGAAAATTCTATATATGTTTGATCTCGATTTGTGTTTTACTAACCGGAGCACATATCCCTAAATCTATTAGTAAGAAGTGTCTTTTTCACCTTTTCAATGCTTGCTTTTTATTTCCTATCATCTTTCTACTGGGTTATTTTCCCCTTAGCCATTTGTAGACAATTTTTACGTATTCCTAGTATTGACTGCATTTGTCTCTGTATCTACAAATACATCCCCAGTTAGTTACTTGACCTTTCACTTGCTCTAGGATCTCTTGATAAAAGTTATTACCCGTAAGTTTTCATATTTAGTATTCTCAAAACTACAAGAAACTTAGAAGAATAGTACAGTGAAAACTCATTGTTTACTAAATGTTCACCCTAGGTTAACAACAAGATTAACCAATTGTTAACATTTTGCCACATTTTCTGTGTCAATGTATATGTTTTTGTGGGTGTTATTTTGCTGAACTGCTAGAAAGGAAATTGTTGGCATCGTGATACTTTGTCATTAATTACTACATCATGTATCAGGAAAGAACAAGCATATTGTCCTGTATAACAATATCATTATCTTTTTTTAAATAATAAACATTTCCATAATTTCCTATGATATAATACCCAGGAGCTTGTACTCAATCTGGGTTTCCCACATGGATGGCAGGCACCCGAGTATTTGACTGTGGGGAACAACTCGGACTAGACTAAGTTACTGGAATTAAGACTTATTCTATGCATCTGCTCTCCCACAATATGGCACTGGGAGAGGAGTAAACAACTTCTACACAGCTGCCTCTCGCCAGTTTGACTGATGAGCTGCAGGAGCTGATCCTGCTCCTGATTGGAGGAGAGCAGCATGCTCGGCGTGTGGGTAGTAGAGTTGGGATTGGTGGAAGAGGACTATAAAGGAGGAGAGAGACAACATGCACCAGGAACATCCGGATAACATCTGAGCAGCCCCCGAGAGCCAGCCAGCGGTGTGCTGCTCCCCCGTGGAAGTGGGGAAAGTGGCAGGGGGAGCCGCCCCTCCACGGAGGTGGAGGGATCAGCAGCCAACCCGGGAAGGACCAGCAGAAAACCCGGGGAGGGCCGAGCAGACAAAAGAACAGCGCAGGGTCCTGTGTCATTCCTCCGCGAAGAGGGGGAGCGACATTTGACTATCTCTTGCTACCTCTGAGGGTACACATTTGCTGGAAGCTGAAACTGGAAGTAGAGTCAGGACTGTGACAAGGGATGTGGGTGTCCTGAGGAGGGTCTTAACTGCTGCACCAAGTGCCCAGCCCCATCACGTTTTAAAAGGGACTTTTTATGGAATAGTTTTAGGTTCACAGAAAAATTGAGTGGAAAGTGAATAATATTTCAGTGCCCAGATGTACCACAGCTTATTTATCCCTTCAACTACTAAAGCAAATCTTAGTTGCTTTCAAGTTTTCAGATGTTTATTTTATCATTTAAAAGTCAGAGTTAGAGAAAGAGGCAGGATGGGAAGGAGGGAGGGAGGGATTGATTGATCTTCCATCTACTAATTCATTCCCCAAATGGCTGCAAAAGTGGGGACTGGTCCACGCTAAATCCAGGAGCCTGGAACTCAATTCAAGTCACCCATATAGTGACAGGGCCCAAGTACTTGGACCATCTTCTCCCTTCCCAGGAAAAATAAGAGTGCTGGACTAAAACAGGAGCACCTGGGACTAGAACCAGCACTCAAATGTGATAATTGGCATCTCAGGCACAGCTCAACTTGTGGTGCCATTATGCCAATTCCCCAAGTTTTAACAATTTATGAATAAACTGCTATGCATATCCATGTACAGGTTTTTGTGTCATTTTAAATTTTCAGCTCCTTTCAATATATACAAATGAGCATGGTTGCTGGATTGTATGGTAAAAGTATGTTTAGTTTCATAAGACACTATCCTCCAGTTTGTATTGCCACCAGCAATGAGTGAGTGTTGCTATTGTTCCACATCCTCACCAGCATTTTTCTCATAAGTGCAATGATATCTCATTGTCATTTTAATTTGCATTTCTCTAATGACATGATGTAGAGCATCTTTTCATATGCTTATTGGCCATCTGTATATCCTTTTTGTTGAAGTGCACGTTAAAATCTTTGGCTCAAGCCAGCATTGTGATGCTCTCCTGGTTAAACAGCTCCATGTGTCATCACCATCTCATATCAGAGTGCTCATCTGAGTCTTGGCTACTTCGTGTCTGATCCAGCTTCCTGATTGCCGATGTGCCTGGGAAGGCAGCAGAAGATGATTGAAGGACCTGGGCCTCTGCCACGCATGTGGGAGACCAAGATGGAGTTCCTGACTCCTCACTTTGGCCTGGCCCAAGCCTGGCTGTTGGGGCCATTTGGGGAGTGAAGGAGCAGACTAAAGATATTCTCTCTCTCTCCTTCTCTCCCTCTCTCTCCCCCATCTCTCCCTCTCTATCTCTCCCTGTCACTCCCTCTCCCTCTCTCCCTGCCTCTCACTCTCTGTTCTTCCCTCTCTCTCCCTCCCCCCTTCTACTCTCTCTCTGTTGCTCTCACAAATAAGTTAATGAATATTTGACTCATTTTCATTTTTGAATAACATTTTATTGACATACAATATGCATACCATGAAATGCATGTAAATATACAGATAAATGAACCTTTTGTCTTCTTTTCTTAAGATTCATTTATTTATGTGAAAGTCAGACTTAGGAGGAGAGATAGAAATCTGTCCTCAGGTTCACTCCCTAAATGGCAGCAACAGCTGAGGTTAGGCCAGGATGTAGCCAGGAGTCAGGAGCTTCATCCAGGTCTCCCACATGGATGGCAGGGGCCCAAATACTTGGGCCATTGTCTGCTGCTTTTCCAGGTGTATTAGCAGGGAGCTGGTTTGGAAATGGAGCAGCCAGGACTCAAACCAGCACCCATATGGGATGCCAATATCACAGGTAGTATCTTTTCCTGCTATACCACAATATTGGCCCCCAAAATTAAAACAAAATATTACTAGTACTCCAAGAATCCTCAGTATTTCTGCCTTCTTTTTTTTTAAACATGGGAAAGAATTGCCATTTACACAGTGTGATTCAGTGATGCAATATTTATAACTAAATGATACAACATCCACACAATTTTTATACTCTCTATATATGATAATTACCACAAAGAAGAAAAAAAACAAGTGGTGTTTTCATTTTGGGGTAGCTTATTTCACTTAGAATAATGATCTCCAATTGTGTCCATTTTGTTGCAAATGTCAGTATTTCATTTTTTGTGGCTGAGTAATATTCCATTGTATATATTTACAACATTTTCCTTAATCATCAATTGATGGACATTTAGCTTGATTACATATCTTAGCTATTGTGAGTTGAGCTGCTGCAAAACTGGGAGTGCAGGTAACTCTTTCATATGCTAATTTCTTTTCCTTTGGATATATTCCCAGGAGTAGAATAGCTGGGTCATATGGCAGATCTGTTGTTAGTTTCTAAGGAATCTCCATAGCATTTTCCATAATGGTTAGACCTATTTCCATTCCCATCAACAATGTATTAGGGTAACTTTTTCTCCACATCCTCATCAGCATTTATTTTTTGAATTTTTGATGATAGCCATTCTTTTGTTTTAAATTTTACTTAAGATATACAAATTTCATTTCATGTATTTCAAATATACAGATTTAGGAACACAGTGATACTTCCCATCCTACCCCCCTCCTGCCAATGTTCCCGCTCTTATTCCTCCTTACTCTCCTATTCCCACTCTTAATTTTTACAAAAACCTATTGTCAGTTTACTTTATATTCATAAGGTTGACCCTATACTAAGTGAAGAGTTCAGCAAATGATATGAAAAAAAAATTGTTCCTCAACAGTAGAGAGGATGATTGCCATTCTAAGTGGGGTGAGGTGACACTTCATCGTGGTTTTAGTTTGCATTTGCCTGATGGCTAGTGATCCTAAACATTTTTTATATGTCTGTTGGCTGTTTGTATTTCACCCTTAGAAAAATTCTGGTTGATATCCTTTCACCATTTCTTAACTGGATTGTTTGTTACATTATTGCTGGGTTTTCTGAGTCCTTTATATATTCTGGATATTAATCTTTTATTGGATACATAGTTAGCAAATATTTTCTCCTGTTCTTTCAGCTCCTTCTTCACTTTGCCAGTTGTTTGTTTGTTTGTTTGTTTCTTTCTTTCTTTCTTTCTTTCGGACAGGCAGAGTTAGTGAGAGGGAGAGACAGAGAGAAAGGTCTTCCTTCCGTTGGTTCAACCCCCAAATCGCCGCTACGGCTGGTGCGCTGTGCCAATCCGAAGCCAGGAGCCATGTGCCTCCTCCTGGTCTCCTATGCAGGTGCAGAGCCCAAGCACGTGGGCCATTCTCCACTACTTTCCTGGGCCACAGCAGAGAGCTGGACTGGAAGAGGAGCAACTGGGATAGAATCCGGTGCCCTAACCGGGACTAGAACCTGGAGTGCCGGCACTGCAGGCAGAGGATTAGCCAAGTGAGCCGCGGCACCAGCTGCCAATTGTTTCTTTTGCTGTTTAGAAGCATCTAACCTTGATGTAATCAATTTGTCTATTTTTGCCTTTTTTGCCTGTACTTCTAGAGTCTTATCCCAGAATTCTTTGCCTAGGTCAGTATCTTTCAGTGTTTCTTCTATGCTTTTCTATAGTGATTTTATAGTTTCAAGTCTTTAGATTAGACCTCTGATGCCATGTAAATTGATTTTTGTATAAAGTATAAGGTAGGGATCTTGTTTCAAACTTGTGCATTTCAAGACCCAATTTTCTCAACACAATTTGTTGAAGAGACAGTCCTTTCTCCAGGGAATGATTTTAGTTCATTTCTCAAATATTGGTTGGTTATACCTGTATGGATTAGTTTCTGGAATTTACACTCTGTTCCATAAGTCTACATGTCTATTTTTGTGCTAGTACCAGGTTGGTTGTTTTTTTTTTTTTTTTAAGATTTGTTTATTTATTTGAAAAGCAGAGTTACAGAGAGGCAGAGGCAGATAGAGAGGTCTTCCATCGGCTAGTCACTCCCCATATAGCTGCGACGGCCAGAGCTGCACCAATCTGAAGCCAGGAGCCAGGAGATTTTTCCAGGTCTCTCACATGGGTGCAGGGGCCCAAAGACTTGAGCCATCTTCTACTGCTTTTCCAGGCAACAGCAGAGTGTTGAATTGGAAGTGGAGCAGCCAGGACTTGAACCAGTGCCCATATGGGATGCCAGCACTGCAGGTTGTGACTTTACCTGCTATGCCACAGCACTGGCTCCATACCAGGCTGTTTTGATTATAAGAGCCTGTTTTGTTTATGTAGTTTAAGATTGCTTTGGCTATTCAGGGTCTTTTGTGTTTCTATATGGATTTTCTTTTATATTATTTTTAAATCTGTGTACAACATCTTTGTTATTTTGATTGGCATCACATTGAATCTGTAAAGTGGTTCGGGTAGCATAGACATTTTGATGATATTCTTCCAATCCATGAGCATGGAAGATTTTTCCCTTTTCTGTGTGTCTTCTTCCTTTTATTTCATTTGTGAGCTTTTTTAATCCTCATTGTAGAGATCTTCTACATCCATGTTCAAATTTATCCCAAGGTATTTACATTTTTATAGCCATTGTGAATAGGACTGAACTTTTAAGTTCTTTCTTATCCAGAATATTGTTGGTATATAAGAATACTATTGATTTTTGTGTGTTGATTTGATGTCCTCCAACTTTGCTGATTTTTCTTGTGAGTTCTAATAGTATTTTATTTGCACTATAATAAAGTGTCATGCCAGCTGCAAAGAGAGATAATTTGACTTTCTCCTTTACAATTTTTTTTTTTTTTTTTTTTTTTTGGTGACAGGCAGAGTTAGAGAGACAGAGAAAGGTCTTCCCTCCATTGGTTCACCCCTTAAATGGCCGCCACGGCTGGCGTGCTGCACCAATCCGAAGCCAGGAGCCAGGTGCCTCCTACTGGTCTCCGATGCGGGTGCAGGGCCCAAGCACTTGGGCCATTCTCCACTGCCTTCCCGGGCCACAGCAATTTCTATTCCTTTGATTTCTTTTTTATGCGTAATGGCTCTGGCTAAAACTTCTAGAACTATATTGAATAATAGTGATGAGAGTGAGCATCCTTGTCTGGTTCTATATGTTAGTGGAAACGCTTTCAGATTTTCATCATTTGATATGCTAGCTATGGGTTTGTTGTATGTTACCTTAATTGGATTGATGTGTGTTACTTATATACCCAATTTTAAATGTTTCGTAATCATACAAGGATGTTGTATTTTATCTACTGCTTTCTCTGCATCATATGGTTTTTATCTCTCATTTTGTTGATGTGATGTATCACAGTTATTGATTTGCATATGTTGAACCAACTCTACATCCTTGGGATAAATCCCACTTAGTTTGTGTGGATGATCTTGGTGATGTTTTGTTGGTTCGAATTTGCTGAATCACAGCCTAGAGTGAGTTCAGGGTGCTAGTGCACTTCACTCGCCCAGGTGCATGCCTATGCAGGGCACCATCCCACTGCACAGTATGTCCCCGGAGCCTTCCACAAGATCCATCCCCGGCATGCAGAGAGCTCTGAGTCTCTGCAGTAAAACCAAGAGGTGCACAGGAACCCAGATGCAACCCGCAACTCTTCCAAGCTCCGGCTTATGACCAGAACCCCCACAGTCACAAGGTGTGCGGGGTCCACTCTCCACCTTACAGCCTCTGGCAACAATAGGACTGTGCACTGTTTCCCAAGTAAGGGCAGATTCAGCTGTGACTCCAAAACAGCAAATGAGTCTGGTGGTTTGGTAGGGGTAGGGGAGGGAGGCAATGTGGCTTCCCTTCACGGAGCAAAGTAATTGTTTATACCACTGCCAGTGCCGCAGGCCAGGCTCAAAGCTAGTGGGGACCATGGAATTGTCCCTTAGTCAAAGCTGTCAGCAGCAGGGGTCACAGCAGCCTCATCTTGCTTTACTCTGGAAAGATGGCGCTTCCCAGCTGGGAAGTGGCTATGTAGATGCAGGAGTAGATTGGTGGAGCAGCTGGTAGTGGTACTGTCCTCACTGCCCCATGGAGTCGCTGTTCTGGCCATTATCTACTGAAAATGTCTCTCAGTCAGTCCCTTGGGAACATGGTCCTTCCTTTGTTTATCTGATGTCTTTCTATGGCTCAGGTCTCGCTATTCAGCCATCTTGGCTTCCTCTCTATCTGTTCTTGTATTGTTAAGTTTTAAGTGTTCTTTGTGTATTTTGATTAATAGTCCTTTATCAGATGTATTGCTTATAAATATTTTCTCCCTGTCTGTGATGTCTATGTTTATTCTTTTGACAGGGAAGAAATTCTTTTATTTAATGAAGTACAACGTATGCATTTTGTCTTTTATGTGTTATGCCTTTGATTTTGTATCTAAAAAGCCATCACCATACAAAAGATTATCTAGGATTTCTCCTATGCTATCTTATAGGAATTTTACTGTTTTGTGTTTTACATTTATGCCTGTGGTCAGTTTTGACTTAATTTTTATGAAAGGTATACAAGGTTTAACTTTTGTGTCCAGATTCTTTTTTTTTTTTTTGCATGTGAATATCCAATTGTCCCAATACCACTTATTGGGGGGAAAAAACTATCTTTGAACCATTGTTTTTCCTTTTCTCTTTTCTCAAAAAACAGTTAACTATATTTATATGGGTCTGTTTCTGGCTCTCTACTGTGTTGTGTTGATCTATCTGTTTATCATTTTGCCAATGCCACCAGGTCTTGATCATTATAATGCTTTATAATAAGTTTTGACATTTGTATAACATCAGTGCTGTAACTTTGTTCTCGCTCAGTATCATGTTGGCTATTCTGGGTCTCTTATTCCTCCATATAAACTTAGCATTAATTATTAATGTCTACAAAATAACTCACTGGATATATTTTTTATTGAGATTGCATGGAATCTATAAAGTTGAGAATAAATGACATTGACAAAATTGAACCTTCTTATCTGTGAATATGGAATTTTCTGCATTTAGTTCTTTTTTTAATTTCTTCATCATAGTTTTAGCTTTCCTAATATCTGACTTTCACTTACCTTTTGTAGATATACACCCAAGTATTTCATTGATGAATAGGTGTGTCCTAATGTAAATGGTACTGTGTTTCACTTTCAAATTCTGCTTCTTCATTGCTGGTACATGGGAAAGCAGCTGACTTTTGTGTATGTCCTTATACCTTGCAACTTTGCTATAACTATTTAATAGTCACAAAAGTTTTTAAAATTAATTGTTTCGTATTTCTCACATAGGTAATCAGGTCACCTGAGAACAAAGATAGCATTTTTTCTTTGTTCCAAATATATATAGCTCTTTTTTTCTCCAGGCCTGGTATATAGCCAGGCCAAGTGTTTGCTTTATTCAGAAAGGAAATACTCATGAAGAACTCAATCACAGACTTTATACATTGTGAAAGCAACAGGGAGCAAGACAAGAATCTAGAAAAATAATTCATGTATATAGAAAAATTAAGAAAGGCCACTTTAAGACAGATTAAGGCAAAGGCTGGCTAAGGTTAGAGAATAAGAGAGTTCCTAAGAAGCCTCTGGCTGGTTGAGCTGCACAGGGTCCTAGTGGAAGTAGTTAGGGCTCATTTCCTTGTCTAAGGGCATTAACAGACTTCAAGTATCTTGTAGAAAAGCAATAATGAGATGGAAACATCCTTACCTTGTTTCCTGATTTTAGCAGGAAAGCTTTAAGTTTCTTGTTTTTGAGTTTAGCTATAGATTTTTTGTGAATATGCCTTACCAAGTTGAAAAAGTTCCCCTCTATTCCCTGTTTACTGAGATTTTGGTCATAAATTGGTATTGGATTTTTTCTAATGTTATCTAATCTGTTCTACCATATTTTAAATATATGTACTATCATGAATCATTTCATTTCTTCAAAAGTAGGATGGCATGATCAACTGTGGTCAGTATTCTTTTTCATTTTCAAATCGTTGCAAATTCTGTTAGTAGAAGCCAGTCCAAATCACCAGCTCCCTTTAGATATGTCATTAGACTCTGAGCATTTCCTTGCTTTTGGCTAACAGAAGTTCCGGAACTATCTTATACTTTCCTGTGCAATACCTTATATTACCGACTTCTCCAAAAATAAAATGTTTTCTACTGGGGCCAGCATTGTGCCACAGAGTGTTAAGCCACCACCTGTGATGCTGGCATTTCATATTGGAGTGGCATCTCATATTGGACACTCCACTTCTGATCCAGCTTCCTGCTTAAGTGGAAGATGGCACAAGTACTTGATCCTCTGCCACCCATGTAGGAGACCAGGTTGGAGTTTCTGGCTCTGGCTTCAGCCTGGCCCATCCCTGGTTGTTGGGGCCATGTGGAGAGTGAATCAGCAGATGGAAGATTTCTCTCTGTCCCTCCCTGTCTCTGCCACTCTCTTTCAAATAAATACTTTTTTAAAAAAGTTAGAAATGTGCCAGGGGATTCTAATTCAATCCCATCAAGGTGGCATATACCATTGCCATCTCACTAGTCCCAGTGATCAATTTCAGTTCACAATTGATCATACTGATAGGTCTAAGAGTAAAAGAGATCACATAAATAAGACTAGTGTCTGCTAATACTAACTGATAGAATCAAAAAGGGAGAGAACGATCCAACATGGGAAGTGTGATACACAGCAGACTCATAGAATGGCAGATGTCTTAAACAGCACTCTGGCCTCAGAATCAGCCCTTAAGGCATTCGGATCTGGCTGAAGAACCCATGAGAGTATTTTAGGCATGGAAAGCCAAGATATTCTGGCAAAAAAGAAGACCTAAATGACAGATCTCTGTGAGTGAGATCCCAGTGGAAAGAACGGGTCATCAAAGAAGGAGGTACCTTACTCTGAAGGGAGGAGAGAACTTCCACTTTGACTATAACCTTGTCTAAATATAAGATCAGAGTCAGCGAACTCAGAAGGCCTCCATAGCCTTGGCAACTCATGACAAGAGCCTAGGGAGATTACTGACGCCATAAACAAGAGTGTCAAATTGTTAACTCAACAACAGGAGTCACTGTGTACTTACTCCTCATGTAGGATCTCTGTCCTTAATGTGTTGTTCAATGTGAAGTAATGCTATAACTAGTACTGAAACAGTATTTTACACTTTATGTTCTGTGTTGGTGCAAACTGATGAAATCTTTACTTAATATATACTAAATTGATGTTCTGTATATAAAGAGAATTGAATATGAATCTTGATGTGAATGGGATGGGAGAGGGAGCCGGAAATGGGAGGGTTGCCAGTGGGAGGGAAGTTATGGGGGGGAAAAGCCATTGTAATCCAAAAGCTGTACTTTGAAAATTTATATTTATTAAATAAAGTTAAAAAAGTTTGCTACTAATTATACTTAGTTATTTGTTTTTTCTTAAATATACATTCAATATTTTCATAATGTTAAAAATTTTCCATACATCTATGGATTATTTTGTTCCATTGATCTATTTCTTCATGTACTAGCTATTCATGTTCTTTGATTATGTAGCATTATAGTATATTCTATTATATAGTACACAAATCTCTTCTAATTGCTTTACTAAAAAATTGTTTTCAAAATGTATTTGAGAGGTAGAGAGATAGACAAAGATAACTTTATTTGATCTTTGGGTCCCCAAATGACCACAATAAAGAGGGTTGAGCCAGGTGAAAACTGAGAGTCAGGCATTCAGTCCAGGTCTCCCAGGTAGGTGGCAGGGACCCAACCACGTGAGCCTTAATTAAATAAACATGTTAATTAATACGTGTTAAATTTTTTTCGTGGGAAAAAAGAGCATGATAATTTTTTATAATCTCTTTGGTTTTGTCATTAAGATTATCATGATTTTGTCATATGAAGTTCTGTTCTCAGAGATTTCACTTAGATTGCCTTGAGTTTGAATGATTCATTTTTCCTATGGAACTATCTCATTTTCCAATTTATTTAATTCTTATAGAACTAAGAATTTGAGCAGACATTGGTACAGTGGTTGAGATGTTGCTAGTAATGGCGTCAAGCCGAGTCAGAGCTCGGATTGAGTCAGAACAGGGTTTGAGTCCTAGTTCTGCTTCTACTTCTAGCTTCCTGCTAATGCAGACCCTGGGAGACAACTGTTGATGGCTTAAGTCCTTACGTCCCTGTTATCCATGAGGGAGATCTGGATTGAGTCCCTGCTCTAGACTTTGGCTAAGCCCCAGCACCAGCTGATATGGCCATTTGGGAGTGGGATTGAGGATGGAGAATTTCTCTGTGTCTGTCTCTTTGATTTTTGAATATATAAATCATTTTGAAATTATAAAAATAACTAAGACTCTGTCTGACTTGTCCATGTTTTGATAATTGTTGACATACTGCAATGGGATGAATTCTTATTTCAGTGTCTACTTTATCTGTAATTATGTCTCCTTTTTAATTACAATACTGTTTCTTTGTGTCTCTTCTCTTGATTTTGATAGAAATTTGTTAATTTTTAAAAGAACTATAGCTATTGAAAAATGATACCTCTGTCATGTATATTATTTACTATTTTATTCAGTTATGATATTATAATTGATTTTTTGTGTTTTTTAAAATGTATTTTATTTATTTATTTGAAAAACAGGGCAATAGAGAAAGATGTTCCATTGGTGGGTTTACTCCCCTAATGCCTGCAACAGTCAGGGCTGGGCCAGACTGAAGCCAGAACCCTGAAAGTCAACCCAGGTCTCCCACAATGATGACAGAGACCCAACTACTTGGGACATTACAGGTGCCTTTCCAAGAATTAGCAGGGAGCTGAACGGAAAGAAGAGTAGGGCTGGAACTGCCAATCTAATACAGCATGCGAGTTTTACAACTGGTGGCTTAACCTACTGCACCACCACACTCGCCTGGAATCCTTCTATTTTTTTGAAAATACTCTGTTATATTTACACCATCTTAAATTGGACACTTAAATAATTAATTTTGAGTCTGTGTTCTTTATTGGTTAGTATTGAAGGCTTTTAAAATTGTCCTCAATATACCATATTTTATTGTTTTCAAAAGTTTAATGCAGAGTATTTTCATTGTCACTTATCTCTGTTCTATTTAAGGTTTTTTGTTTTGACTTTATGATTACATAATGTTGTGTTTTTAAAGTTTTGATGTGGGGAGATTTTATACCATTTTGTTAATCACTTGTAAAATGCACTGATACCAGAATGCAAGGAAAATGTGATTTGTATTCTTTTAAATTGGCTGAGGCTTGCATTTCACATAATCATCAGTTTAGAATATCTTCCATGGGCTCTGAAAAAATAATTTTTTTTTTGCTTTCTTTTATTGCCAGATGGAGAATTTTTTGTCCAATAGATCAAGCTTGTTAGCACTTTTTTCAGATATTTCATATTGTTTTCTTTTGGGTCACTTAACATATCAAAAAGAACTGTGTTGGGGCCTGCTCTGTGGCGCAGTGGGTTAATGCACTGGCCTGAAGCGCATCTCATACAGGCACCTATTCTAGTCCTGGCTGCTCCACTTCCAATCCAGCTCTCTGCTGTGGCGTGGGAAAGCAGTAGAGGATGGCCCAAGTCCTTGGGCCCCTGCACCCACGTGGGAGACCCGGAAGAAGCTCCTGGCTCCTGGCTTTGGATCAGCACAGCTCTGGCCGTTGCGGCCGATTGGGAAGTGAATCAGCAGATGGAAGATCTCTCTCTCTCTCTCTCTCTCTCTCTCTCTCTGTGTGTGTGTAACTCTGTCTTTCAAATAAATAAATAAATCTTTAAAAAAATAAAAGAACTGTGTTAAAATTTTAGAATAATGGTGAATTCATCAATTTCTCAGGAGCTGGTACATCTTCAAGAATATATTTTGGGTATAGACATACTTAGAATTTTAACTTTCTCATGACTTGTAACTTATGTAATTACTCATTCTGTCTTTCATAGCATCTTTTGTTTTAAATTTTATCTCACTTGATATCCATACAATTATGTTAGCTTTTTTTGGTTACTGTACGCTAATATGGTTTTTCTACCCTTGTAATTTATTTTTTTTTTGGATTTTTTTAACTTTTATTTAATGAATATAAATTTCCAAAGTACGGCTTATGGATTACAATGGCTTCCCCCCCATAACATCCCTCCCATCCGCAACCCTCCCCTTTCCCATTCCCTCTCCCCTTCCATTCACATGAGGATTCATTTTCGATTCTCTTTTATATACAGAAGATCAGTTTAGCATACATTAAGTAAAGATTTCAACAGTTTGCTCTCACACAGAAACATAAAGTGAAAAATAATAGATGATTTTTTAAATGATGATGAAATCAGATCAGACCTATTGTCATGTTTAATCCCAGTGAGAGTCAAGTTGGGAATTGATAATTTCTTCTTTTTTTTTAGAGAGAAGATCAGTTTAGTATACATTAAGTAAAGATTTCAACAGTTTGCACCCCCATAGAAACACAAAGTGAAATATACTGTTTGAGTACTCGTTATAGCATTAAGTCTCAATGTACAGCACATTAAGGACAAAGATCCTACATGAGGAGTAAGTGCACAGTGACTCCTGTTGTTGACTTTACAAATTGACACTCCTGTTTATGGCATCAGTAATCTCCCTATGCACCAGTCATGAGTGTGGGGAGCAGCCCGGACTGGACTGAGTTACTGGAATTAAGACTTATTCTATGCATCTGCTCTCCCACAATATGGCGCTGGGAGAGAAGTAAACAGCTTCCGCACAGCTGCCTCCAGTTCAACCAATAAACTGTAGGACTTGCTACTGATTGGAGGAGAGCAGCGTACTCGGCGTGTGGGCAACCGAGTTGGGATTGGCAGAGGAGGACTATAAAGGAGGAGAGAGACGACATGCACCAGGAACATCTAAGAGGAACATCTAAGGGGAACACCTGTGCAGCCCCCGAGAGAGCCGGCCGGCGGTGTGCCACTCCCCCGCGGAAGTGGGGAATGTGGCAGGGGGAACCGCCCTTCCACGGAGGTGGAAGGGACAGCAGCCAACCCGGGAAGAACCAGCAGCAAACCCGGGGAGGGCCGAGCAGACAAAAGAACAGCGCAGGGTCCTGTGTCGTTCCTCCACGAAGACGGGGAGCGACAATGAGTTTCCAAGGCTATGGAAGCCCCTTGAGTTCTCCAACTCTCATCTTCTTTAGACAAGGTCATAGTCAAAGTGGAAGTTCTCTCCTCCCTTCAGAGAAAGGTACCTCCTTCTTTGAAGACCTGTTTTTTCCACTGTCTACCCTTGTAATTTAAAATTTTGCTTTGCCTTATGCTTCAGTGCCCTTCATTGTTAATAGTATTCATATGGATTTTTAAGCTGATAATTTTGTCCATTTTTGTTTATGATATATTTAATACTATTTATAAATATCACTACTCATTTCTCTAAACTTCATTTAAATATTTTTATCTTTTATAGTCGACCTTTTTACTTAACTCTTAGATCATTTGCCACTGATTTTGGACAAGAGGCTTTGATAAGTATTTTCTTACTTTTGTCCTTAAGAAGTTCCTGTTTCAGCTAGGGGCATGATTTTTTTTTTCAATAAACAATTTAAGTACATATTAGAATCACCATATAAAATAATAGAATATTGTAGTTTTAGGCCATATGGTTTATTACTAAGAATATTCAGAGAGCAAATGATATAAGACTGTTGAGAGGAGAGAGCCAGTCAGCTTAGGCTAAAGTATTCATTGAAAAAGGATTAATTCAAGAAATGAGTTTTAATATACTTCTTATATACTTGTGGAATTGGGGGTATAATCATATTTGACATAATTTTTCTGCTTAGGTTCTTAATATCTCAGTATACATTTGTTTCATTGAATTATAAGTCTTGGTGATGGTCCACCCTCTATTGTCTATTTAGAAAAAAAATCTGACATCTCCTTCTAGTTTGTTGACTTCTCCAAAAGTTATCTTAAACATTTCTTTGAGAAGATTATAAAATTCATTTGCATTCAATTTTATGTAAAGCAAGCTAAATAATTACATTTCCCAGATAATTTCTTAGAATTAAGATTGACCTTAAAATGCCAATATGTTTGATAATGACTCTACAAACCCATCTACTCTCTGCCTCCATTCATTATTCCCTCAATCCCTGTCCATGAGAACTCATGAAAGCAGCTAGAAACTGTTGTGAGAATCTGAGCTTAAAATATCAGTAAAAGTAAAGGAAGAAAAGAAATGTATATGTTTATATCACAGGAAAAAATAATTCTATCAACTATAAGCTGAAAGAGTCCCTGTCCTTTAATTCCTAAAATAAACACATATAAGTATTCAACAGACTCTTCAGTTATTAACTAATTTAATCAATCAGTTTAAATACATGGATTCTGAGCTGCAAAAGCTGTTAGTCATACTCTGACCCAATTTATTATTGATATTAAATTGTTAGAATGTAACATCAGTGAAACACCTAGACATAAAAAAAGAACAATGAAATGGAGCAAGGGTTCTTAAACAACTCATTCCATTAAGATAAGTAGGATAAAGCAATTAATGTCCATTATTTCTGCTCAGTTTATTGAAAATATTCGTGTAATTTCTAGTTCCTGAGGTGTGATAGTTATTTTTATTTGGATTTTCTAGATAAGGAAAATACAGTGCATAGAAGCTAAATATAAGAGTAAGGTATGAGCAAACCGGGATCATTCATCTCATACAGTAATTATCCCTAAAGCAAGAGCTCCTCCAGGGTATTCCCTTTGCAGCACAAGGGTCATTTTATCTTAAGGTCATGCCTACCTAAATTTCCCCATTCCCTGATGTTAGCATCAATAACCCATGCTGGGACTAATACAGCGTACTTTCCTAAAATAACCTTCTATTACAAGGTTGGCTAGTTCACAAAACTGCCTTCAATATCAATCTTATATAATGATAAAAATACAAGGTTAGGAGGTTTAGATTTAATATGAATCTATGACATTCTTTGTAATAACACGGAATGATAATGATTCAAGGCTATGGGGGAATCTATAGCATACTATTGATTACTTCAAACTAAAGATAAAAGAACTCACAAATTAGGTAAAGCCTTCATAGACAAATAGCATAGAATTTATTTTAATTGCTGTGCTGGGTATATAAGTTAACATGTTCTCTGCTGCTTCAAAATTTTATTGACGGTGTTGTAGGAATGATTTACTTTAATCTGCATAATTATTTTATGCCTATTCTGGGAAAGATATACTTGCTATCAGTTAATCTTCATTTATAAAAATGTTACATAAACTATGGAAGGATTCCAATATAGTATACTGCAAAAAGAATCACACTTGGGGCAAATATGAGGGGTTTGCAAAAAGTTCATAGAAAAATGCATATTATGAAGAAAACTATATACGGATTTCAACATTTTTGCACCAAAATAAACATCTCTTAATTCGATTTTCCATGAACTTTTTAAAGCTGTGTGTGTTAAGAAAAATAGATTGAATATTTCTTAATATTAAATGAAAAGAATATTAAAATAGAATTAAGAAAATTAAAACATTCTAGTGATAATAAAGACAGTTTTATTATCTGAAAACCACACTATTTTATACGGCTCTACTTTTTATCTTTTTACATATTTGGTCTCAAATCCAATTTTACACTTGATTTTAAACAGGAGAGGAATCCATCCTGTCCATTGATCACAAACTTTGTCTCTAGTTGGTTAGATTTCCCTTGCCTGTATATCAAAAGTCATAACTATGTGTACATGTGTCTGATTTATTTTAATATTATCAAGTACTCTCTGTAGCTAGAGAACATCTAGATAAATTTAGTATCATGAACACAGACTTTGTGTTCCTAAAACAGTTTGTAGTGATAAAGTACTCACATTTCTGTCTTGTCTTTATTTATTGAGCTGCTAAAATCACACTTTTTGATATCATAATGTGAAAACCTTATTTGATTATAACTTTCCAATACAATACAGATTTCTCTTGTTGCTTTGGCTTTGTACTTGCAGGATGACTCTGACCCTAGAAGTTAAAATGGTAGCCTCTGAGGAAAGAGAAAGAACTAATATATGTCTAGAATAATGAACATAAACAATAAAAATGAAAACCCAGAACAGTTCTCCCAAACTACTTTAATTACCGCTTCACTGTTTCTCCTTGGCATCTCTACAGACTCACAGCACATTGGAGGGTTCAGAGTTTGGAGAGAGGAGCACAGGCTGAGGAAACAAATGGACCAGTGTCACAGTCTCAGTCTGGTGTTGGAAAGCTATATAACATTCAGCAAGTTAAAAAAAAAAAAAAAAAAAAAAACCTAAACCTTGGAATGTTTTGCATCTTTGATCATTTGTTTCTCTGCAAAATGGAGATAATAATGACTACCTGACACATTTTCCATAGGTATAATGTTTGAAAGTATATAGCACTGAGCCAGGCCTGTAACTTGCAATCCTTAAATTACTGCTTAAACTCATCTTACTTTGCATTAACATTCAGCTGTTCTCCTTGCCTTTACACTTCCTTGATATTCCATCTTTCATTGAAAGTAATTATTTTATAGAGTATTCTTATTAAACTCATGCCAACCAACCACAGTCTAATATTATCTTTAAATGTTCTTCCTCCTCAATAAACTTTGTTCAGATACATAGGCTTTTTCACTTCTTTAAGTAGGCAAGCATTGCCCATGCAGTTTAGCTATAAATATTCAAAAATTCCCCAAAATGAATTAAAATATATTAATTCATTTGATAAAGAGGAAGGGAGAGAAGGAGGAAAGGAGAGATATAGAGAATCTCCTATCTGCTGGTTAACTACTTTAATGTTCCTAACAGTCAGGGATGGGCCACTCTGAAGCTAGGACTGGGAACTCAATCTCAGACTCCCATGTGGATGGCAACAGCCCAACTACTTGAACCATTACCTTTTGCCCCCCAGGATGTAAATTAGCAAGGAGCTGGAAATCAGGAGCAAGTCTGTGACTTCAATCCAGAGATTCCAATATGGAATGTGGGCATTCCAAGTGGCATCTTAACTGCTGTGCCAAATCCCCATCTTGCCAAAAAGGAACTTATGAAAATGAGCTCTTTGCACCTAGCACTATGTTAGACACTGAAGGATTATAAATATGTTAGAAGCAATTTTTATTTTCAGGGAAAGTAAGCTTACTGTTTATAAGTGAAATTTTTAAAATTGTGTTTATAACTTGCATTGTTTGGGACCAGAAACCAAATATGGTTGAATATTTTCAAAATATTGTCTGTTATATGAATATTGTCTATGCCTGTTATATGAATCTTAATACGAAAAGCACAAATTCTAAAGGGTTTGGCTTGATCTTCCCTTTAGTCTTTAAGCCAAAATACATACAGAGTTTAATATTTCCAAGCAACAACCTTTGATAAGCAGTAGCCACGGTGAGCTTAAGGAAACAATATAAGGAGACCTCAAAAAACTTGTGAAAATGGAATTGAAAGATAAATTTATTTTGGTGCAAAAAATTGGAATCCATGCATAGGTGGGATTTTAATAGTTTAAGGTAATGCATATTGTGAAAAAACTTATGCATGGTTTTGAAAAATGTACTAAAATGAACTTACCATTTAATTACATTTCTAGGAACTTTTAAAAGTTCCCTTCATATGTGAATGAATCTATATGGGTTCATAAATCCTTTTTAATTGAGATTAAGCTCTGTTCTTCCTAAGCCAATTGCTCTGTACACTCAAAAAAAAAAAAAAAAAGAGAAACAAACAAAAACTAACAGGAAAAAAGAAAAAAATAAATATTCGCGACTGTTATTCTCAACCTGAAGACTTGGCTATAATGTGGAACATTGCAAAGGGAGATGTTGTTTGTGTGCCTATACTGTTTTTAGATATTTCCAGAAATTCCCACATGTGGCAGAGAGAAGAAGGCAAAGCACAATGCAGAGGATTATGCTTTTATTTTGCAGATTGACAATGAATAAATTTAAAGGCCAGATTCATTCATTATAGAATAAATTAGCATTACTGAAAAATTAGAATTTGATTCTTAACTCTTCAAAACTATTGTAAAAGGTATGCAGATTGCTTCAAATTAGTATGAAGACTTTTTTTTGGAGATACTATGTTACTTTCCCATGTGCTAAGGCTGCCCTTTTAGTGGCTCAATAGCAGGAAGAGACATAGAAAGTAGGTTGAAAGTTGCTGTTCAACTCGATTCTGCTTTCTGCCCATTTCCTTTTCCTCCTGTGCTTTGAATTCAATTAAAAGACCAATATGCCTTCTCTGTTAATGGAATTCTTTCCTATTTCTTTATTCTCTCTTGGACCATGGAAAGACGTTTAATAGCACCTCAGGCATCCCTAAGTGTAGCTTTAGTTATTGCCACCTGTGGTTTCCAAAACTTCATTAAATAGAAAGGCAGCCTAAAGTGCACTGAATCAGACCTGCATCCTGTGTTACTTTGTAATCTAGCAGGATCACTAAGTCAAACCTTTCTGACAAAAGCAATGAAAGTTAGGAGGTCATAAAAGCTCATCTAGTCTAACTCCCCAACAAAACTATCATCTCCATTACAGGAAGGTGATAAACCCAACACTGATGGCACCTTTATTTTTGTGTATCTGAAATTATTCAGAGTAGAATTAAAGTTATTCGAAGATTGACTAGACATTAGTCTTCCTATGACTTCTAATAAGCGGAACTCTGGCATGCCAAAAGAGAATTTCTTTCCTCTATAAGATGATATATCTTTTTTTTTTCTTTTTTTTTAAACTTTTATTTAATGCATATAAATTTCCAAAGTACGACTTATGGATTACAATGGGTTCCCCCCCATACCGTCCCTCCCACCCACAACCCTCCCCTTTCCCACTCCCTCTCCCTTTCCATTCACATCAAGATTCATTTTCGATTATCTTAATATACAGAAGATCAGCTTAGTATACATTAAGTAAGGATTTCAACAGTTTGCTCCCACACAGAAACATAAAGTGAAAAATAATAGATGATTTTTTTAAATGATGATGACATCAGAGCAGACCTATTGTCATGTTTAATCCCAGTGAGAGTCAAGTTGGGAATTGATAATTTCTTTTTTTTTTTTTTTTTTTTTTACAGAGGATCAGTTTAGTATGCATTAAGTAAGGATTTCAACAGTTTGCACCCCCATAGAAACACAAAGTGAAATATATTGTTTGAGTACTCGTTATAGCATTAAATCTCAATGTACAGCACATTAAGGATAGAGATCCTACATGAGGAGTAAGTGCACAGTGACTCCTGTTGTTGACTTTACCAATTGACACTCCTGTCTATGGCATCAGTAATCTCCCTATGCTCCAGTCATGAGTTTCCAAGGCTATGGAAGCCCTCTGAGTTCTCCGACTCTTATCTTGTTTAGACAAGGTCATAGTCAAAGTGGAGGTTCTCTCCTCCCCTCAGAGAAAGGTACCTCCTTCTTTGATGGCCTGTTCTTTCCACTGGGATCTCACTCGCAGAGATCTTTTGCCAGAGTGTCTTGGCTTTCCATGCCTGAAATACTCTCATGAGCTTTTCAGCCAGCTCCGAATGCCTTTAGGGCTGATTCTGAGGCCAGAGTGCTATTTAGGACATCTGCCATTCTATGAGTCTGCTGAGTATCTCACTTCCCATGTTGGATCACTCTCCCCTTTATTTACTCCATCAGTTAGCGTTAGCAGGTACTAGACTTGTCTATGTGCTCCCTTTGACTCCCAGTCCCTTCACCATGACCAACTGTGAACTGAAACTGATCACCTGGAACAGTGAGATGGCATTGGTACATGCCACCTCGATGGGATTGAATTGGAATCCCCTGGTATGCTTCCAACTCCACCACTTGGGGAAGTCAGCCTGAGCATGTCCCAAATTATACATCTCTTCCCTCTCCCATTCCCACCACCATGTTCAACAGGGATCACATTTCAGTTAATTTTCAACACTTAAGAATAACTGTGCATCAATTACAGATCTAAACCAGTCATATTAAGTAGAACAGATAAAAAAACTACTAAGAGGGATAATGTATTTAGTTGTTCATTAACAGTCAGGGCTATGCTGATCAAGCCACCATTTCCCATAGTGTCCACCTCACTCCAACAGGTTTCCCTCTTGGTGTTCAGTCAGTCGTCACCGATCAGGGAGAACATATGGTATTTGTCCCTTTGGGACTGGCTTATTTCACTCAGCATGATGTGTTCCAGATTCCTCCATTTTGTTGCAAATGACTGGATTTCGTTGTTTCTTACTGCGGTATAGTATTCTAAAGAGTACATATCCCATAATTTCTTTATCCAGTCTATCGTTGATGGGCATTTAGGTTGGTTCCAGGTCTTAGCTATTGTGAATTGAGCTGCAATAAACATTAGGGTGCAGACCTCTCTTTTGTTTGCCAATTTAAATTCCTTTGGGTAAATTCCAAGGAGTGGGATGGCTGGGTCGAACGGTAGGGTTATCTTCAGGTTTCTGAGGAATCTCCAGACTGACTTCCATAGTGGCTTGACCAGTTTGCATTCCCACCAACAGTGGGTTAGTGTCCCTTTTTCCCCACATCCTCGCCAGCATCTGTTGTTGGTAGATTTCTGCATGTGAGCCATTCTAACCGGGGTGAGGTGAAACCTCATTGTGGTTTTGATTTGCATTTCCCTGATTGCTAATGACCTTGAACATTTTTTCATGTGCCTGTTGGCCATTTGGATTTCCTCTTTTGAAAAATGTCTATTGAGGTCCTTGGCCCATCTCTTAAGTGGGTTGTTGGTTTTGTTTTTGTGGAGTTTCTTGATCTCTTTGTAGATTCTGGTTATTAACCCTTTGTCTGTTGCATGGTTTGCAACTATAAGATGATATATCTTTACAAAGCATCCTTATAAATACTGCAGATATTTATTGTCTTGGAATAATTTGGCATTGAAATTTACCTATGATAGTTAAAATTTAAAACTTTATTTCAGAAGCTGAGAAAGCTTTATTTCAAAAGTTGAGCTTGGAGCATATCTTTCCTCAGTCTTCTGATGAACCTGAGTCCCAGAGAACACCTTGGTTATCACCTTATGAGAACTGAGTAGAGAACCTAGCTGCTCATAGAAACCTAGCCTGCCACAAAATCCATCAGCTCCTCTACATTATATATGAGAGCTCCAAAATGCTCCTTCATGTGAGATAATGAAACTTCTCTGTCCCCAACCACAGAGTATCTTTCCTGTGTTTCCTTGCTTGTTTTGTTCCTATTCAAAGTCATGTCATGCCTAGGCCTAATAATCCATTATATAAACACATACAAGTCCCGTTAACAATGTCATCTCTTAATGCTTGTGTTGATAATTAATATGATCTGTAGTTGGCATTGTGTCATGTGTACAACTTAGGGCTCCACCTAACACTGTGCAAAGCACCATGGATGCTTAGCCTTCCTCTTACCTTAGGATTCAATCTCTCATCCACAAACACTGGGTAAAGCCTTCTCCCCAGAAGCATCAACATCACTGAGAACTCATTAAATAACCAAACTCTCATGCCACACTTTGGACCCATGGTTTCAGGGCACAGATTTTGACAAGTGATGTGAATAAATGTTAAAGTCTGCAAGAATCTGGGCTAAAACAGCAATTCCCAAGACAGCTATATTAACATCTTTTAAATCTTTCACAAATATATAAGCTCTTAAAACCTGCATTTTCAACTACTCCTTTAGACTAGCTCTATACCTTCCAGAATTTTAAAAAAGTTCTCTTAAATAAATCTTTCATTTTGATTTTTAAAAATAAATGTTTGTGTACAGAGGAGACTGGGACAAAGAGACAGAGATCTTCCATCCACTCACCGAATGCCCACAACAACATGAGTTGGGGCCAGGCAGAAGCTGGGAGCCTGAAACTCAATCCACATCTCTTGGGTGTGGCAGGAACCAAAGTAATTTGGCCATCACCTAATGCCTGTCAGGGATGTGCATTAGCAGAAAACTAGAATAGGAAGTGGAGCTAGGAGTTGCATCTAGGCATTGCAATGTAGGATGGAGCTCCCCTGGTGGTGTCTTAACTAGTGTGTGAAATGTTCACACTTGCATTTCACATTCAACTATGCAAGACTGTACTCCAAACTAATGAAGTTTTCACTAGAAGCAGCTCTTCATAACTAATACAAAATTGGACATATTACCTCCCATTATACATGTAAAACTACTTATCATTGCTCTTTAAATACCCATCAAGAAGATTTAAAATATTCATACCTTTTAATCTAGCAATTATACTAAAAGAAATTTATCCTGAAGATCTACTCACACAAGTGAAAATGGGCATATATTCTAGTTCACTGAAGTTCATTCATAATAGTACTGACATTTTTATATATGTATATATAAATGTGCATCAATTGAGAAGTCAAGATAATTATCATATAATATCCATATAATCTATACCTTTATAAAATACTAAGAAAATCAACCTGTGTACTACAGTGTACCATAAGGAAAACAGGCCTCATAAATATTTAATATCTAATAAATAAAAATTAAGTTAAAACTATCCACTATACACTAGCACTTGAATAAAGAAGTTATTTTTAAATGTACTGTATACATATATAATATCACATACATAGAAATCATGCAGCTGTCAATATATGTTGGCTTATCTGATCTCTATTTTCAACTCTTTATCTTACCTGCCTCTACTGTGGAAGCTACAGGAAATAAAATCTTTTTTTATGATTTTATTTATTGTAGAGGTAGAGTTACAGACAATGAGAGGGAGAGATGTAGCGAAAGGTCTTCCATTCGTTGGTTCACTCCCCAACTGGCCACAACGGCCCGAACTGCACCAATCCGAAGTCAGGAACTTCTTCCTGGTCTCCCACGTGGGTGCAAGGGCCCAAGCACTTGGGCTATCATCTACTGCTTTCCCAGGCCATAGCAGAAAGCTGGATCAGAAGTAGAACAGCAGGGACTAGAACTGGCCCCCATATGTGATGCTGGCTACAGAGGCTGAGGATTAACCTACTGCGCCATGGTGCCAGCCCCAGGAAATAAAGTCTTGATTTCCCAGACTTCCTTGCAATGAGGGTTATGTGAAATATCTGATTAATTACCTATTATCATAAGTCTTCTATTGCCACCTCTTTCCTTTATTTACCCTGCCCGGAAAGTCACTGAACCCTGGAGGTGCTGCAGATATTGGGTGACCATGCAGTATGGAACCAACACAATACAGTGAGAGTCTCATGACATTCTAAAATGACAATAGCAGCACTGACATGCCAGTATCTGTACTCATGCTATGAAAGGTAAGTACATCTTTGGACATTTAAGCCACTTACACAGGATTTTTTGAGTGAAGAGGAGGAGGGAGATGAAACTCATCTCTAAGTTTTGCTGCCAACCAATGTTAGAGTGGTACTTTTGCTTTTTGAAATTTTTACTCTTTTGTAAAGTTTCAATTTTCCATTCAAAGAAAATTACACACACATATAAAATTAACTAAATGTAATTAAAGTCAATGAGATTTATACACAGTTGTTTTAAGCCTTGGCTTGAAAGAGAAAACTATTTTTAAATAAATTTTCTTTTAGTTGTTACACTGTATAGATAATAACATAAAATGTTTTATATGTCTTCCCATAACAGAATGGCTACTGAAAAGACAGATACATTCATAATTACACAACTTAGTTGACAGATGGATACTTCTCTCTGGAAGAGGAGGTAGTTTCTCTTCTCTTGTTTTAAAGGAGATTAGTTAATCATCCCAGTTTATAGAAAAATGATAGTGTTAGGGCTTCATAGGATTGAATGATAATATCCTTCCCATTTTTTCTTAATTTCTGATGTTTGGAGAAAGATCCAACAGTGCTCAGATGAAAAAAAAATAGCTAAATATCTAAAGGATTATTCTTCGTGATGGTATTTTTTAAAAGATTTCTTTACTTACAAGTCAGATTTAGAGGGACACACACACACACAAAGAGAGAGAGAGAAAGAGAGAAAGATTGAACTTCCATCTCTTGGTTCACTCCCCAAATGGCAGCAAAGGCCAGCACTGGGCCGGGCCAAAGTTAGGAGCCAGTAGCTTCATCTGGGTCTCCCGTGTGGGTGCAGGGGCCCAAGCACTTGGCCATCTTCTGGTGCTTTCTCAGGCACATTAGCAGGGAGCTGGATTGGAAGTGGAGCAGCCAGGACTCAAACTGGTGTCCATATGGGATGCCAGCACTGCAGATATTTCCTAACCCACTATGCCATAGTGCCAGCCCCATGATGCTATTTTTTCAAGTAGTAGGAAGGAAATGGTTAACTCAGTAGTTCTGAATTTCTCCAACTCTGAGATTTCCCAAGAGAGGCCCCTTTTCAGGACTAGCTCTATTGGGAGCTGAGTGCTATGCCCTTGGAATGTTCTCTTGTGCCAATTTGGTCTGGTAGTTCACAGATGCTAACAATGTAATGTGTGGTGAACACCTGTTATTTTCCTGGCAATCTGGAATGTGAGTATTTGATGTCAGTCATTCAGACACTGAATGCTTGCAAGATTGACCCTCTATAAAAAGCCCAGGGCCGGCACCGGGGCTCACTTGGTTAATCCTCCGCCTGTGGCACCGTCACCCCATATGGGCACTGGGTTCTAGTCCCAGTTGCTCCTCTTCCACTCCAGCTCTCTGCTGTGGCCCGGGAAGGCAGTGGAGGATGGCCCAAGGGCTTGGGCCCCTGCACCCACATGGGAGACCAGGAAGAAGCACCTGGCTCCTGGCTTTGGATCGGCGCAACGCCAGCAGTAGCGGCCAATTGGGGAGTGAACCAACGGAAGGGAGACCTTTCTCTCTGTCTCTCTCTCTATGACTCTACCTGTCAAATAAAAAAAAAAAAAGCCTGGACACCCAGCACTGCAATTCACTCTCACTTTTCTCTCACTTCGATAAGGAAGTTGCCATGTTGTGAGTTGTACTATGGAAGACTGTGTGGCAAGGAACTGAAGGTGGTCACTGACCAGTATGCAGCCAGGAGCTGAGGCGCTCAGCTTAGAAGATTCTGACTTCACCCCATGACCCTTTTCCTTTTGCTAAGTTTTAGCTCTATGATTTTGCTGTAATAAGCCATTGCTGTGAATATAAGTGTTTCTGAGTTGTGTGAGTCCTTTGCTAAATCATCAAGCCCAAGGGTGGCTTTGGGGATCCTGACACAGTTCTCTAAATGTAAATAGCCTGAGTGGAAAATAATAACTCACTTGATTCTAAATAACTTTGAAGCTATAAACATTTCCTCTAATTTTCTTTTTATCCAGAAAAAAATGGATTGAGGTAGAAAGGTTCATTGTAAGAAAATATATAAATAAATGTTAGGTAGAAATAAAAATCACAGAAACTAATGGTTATTGAGGGTTGTATAAATTATGTTTTCTAAAGCTTTATCACTTAATAAATTATTTAATTTGGGATTAGAGAAAATAATTGGATTGGAGAATACATTATTCCTTTAGTCAGTCATGTCAATGAGAATTAATAGAGGCTACCATCAAGGTAGTTAAGTTTCAGGAGAAACAAACTCAAAAGCCAAACTGTGACTAAATAGAAAATAACATCCTGAATGGCCCAAAAATATCACATGATAAAAAAAATCAAATCCTTTTGAGTTTTGTGACTTGTTTACCCTCCGACAGTCCCTCTTGTTTTCTATCCATAGATGTGCATATCTGTTTTAAATATATGTACTTTTAGCAACAGAAAATATGCATAAATTTAAAATATGGAACAGTGTGAATATTAAGTATACCTTCCTGTTAGCATAATAAAATTAGCTATTTGCTTATTTTATTTGCCTTTTAACTATATTTTTATTGGCTTTGTTCCAGAAATTTTAGCAGGCAACTAAAACATTTTCAAAAGCAAACTTTCTATTTTTACTTAGAAAATGGGGAAACTGAGAAATACAATCATTTAACGAGAAATATTAAAGTTCCTGTAAAGAACATTATTTTGTTATAGAAATAAATAATTTTCCAGCATGTTCTCAGATGCTGCATTAAAATTGGCTGAGGCCTAGAAAAAATTATTTTGGGGTATCAGTACTTAAAAGAATCATGTTGTATGGGAAAAACAAGCTGTTTTGCTCTGTAATCACATGCAACAAAGAATACTTTTAATTCTAGCATCAGACAGATGCAAATAATTATTTCAGGATAGAATGATAAGATATGTGATAATTTGTGTTCAAATAACATAAAGCACATATTTTTAAATTAGAGGAATGACCATATGTACACTCTCAAATAACAACCATATTGCAACTGAGTAACTTGGAGGAAAAGTAATGAAAAGCAAATTCTAATAAAGGGACCATCCTACCTGTTGTTATGCAACTGAAAAAGCGGAAGTATGTGTCTTTGGTAGGCTGCCTTCTAAAAATGTCTCCCAATGCTTCCTCTTCTGTGTCTTCCTATTGTCATCTTTCCTTAATTTCTTCCCCTTGGGTGCAGACTGAGAGTAGTGACTCACTTCTGAGAAACAGAATACAACAAAAGCAATGGCATATCACTCCCAACATTACGTTATAAAACTGTGACTTCTGTCTTGCTGTCACTCTGGCTTTTCTCTCACTTCGATAAGGAAGTTGCCATGTTGTGAGTTGTACTATGGAAAAGACCGTGTGGCAAGGAACTGACGGTGGCCACTGACCAGTATCCGGGCAGGAGCTGAGGCGATCAACTCAATAGCTTGAAAGAAAATTAACCCTGAAAACAGTTTCTGAGTCTTCCTAGAAGTGGATTTTGCTCCTGAAATTGCTACTGCCCCAACTGAACCTTGATGGCAGCCCCAAGAGCATCTGAGCTGGAAGACCCAGCCAAGCCATTCCTGGATTCCTGAACCACAAAAATAGGAGATAAGAAATATCATTTTTCTTCTTCTTTTTTTTTTTTTTTTAGGCAGAGTGGACAGTGAGAGAGAGACAGAGAGAAAGGTCTTCCTTTTCCGTTGGTTCACTCTCCAATGGCCGCTGCAGCCGGTGCACCGCACTGATCCGAAGCCAGGAGCCAGGTGCTTCCTCCTGGTCTCCCATGGGGTGCAGGGCCCAAGCACTTGGGCCATCCTCCACTGCACTCCCTGGCCACAGCAGAGAGCTGGACTGGAAGAGGAGCAACCGGGACTAGAACCCGGTGTGCCCGCGCCGCAGGCGGAGAATTAGCCTAGCGAGCCGCGGAGCTGGCCAAAATATCATTTTTATGTCTATGTTATGGGGGAACTTATAGTCAGAAGTGTATAACTAAGATATTGTTGTTCTAGATTTTGAAGGCAATATCGAGTTTCTTAATTTGGTATTGTGCTGGCTATTACAGTGGCTCAAGAGATCATTAGCTTCAGCCTGGTAAGAACACAGTTGATAAATTAGATCCGTTTGCTCTCACTGACTGATCCAATCAAGATTGGAACATTAACAGTTGGGAAGTTTAGAATATTAAAATGCAACATTTTTGTCATCAATTTTCATTAAACGCTTATTACAAATTCAGTAAAGAAAGGGAGATTAGCATAGTAATAGAGATGAAGTGATAGAAACCTTTCACTTTGTAAAATCAAAGATAATAGTGTCTAATAATGTGTAATTTCAATATATTCTGTAAACCAGAAATTACTTCAGAGTGACACTGAAAAACAGGAATGATATAATAGAGTACATATACTGCAAACTAAACTATGAAGATAGAAGCAAACATTTTTCCTGATGCATATCACAAAACTTAAGAGACAAGCAATAGTAATGTTGATTAAATATGCATAAAGTATACACTTTTATATTATGAAAGATAATCTTGCTTCTATCTATGCATTTTTATTTCCAATATTCTTTCCTTCCTTAAGACCTATGTCTGTTACCAAGGAAACAAGGTAGGCCTTTGTACAAGATGAGCCCGATGGTTGCCATTCGCCCTGTGATCAGGTAATTCTTGGTATGCATTCAGATCTTTTCCTTCTTAGCTGTAATATTTCTCTGGACAACAGAAGACTCCATCTGCTGGTTTGACCCAACTACTAGATCCTTGTATCCTTTGTCCTTCATGTCAAACGTTAAAACAGTCATTAATAATGGGCTTAATTTCATGAACTCATCTTGATGCTAGCAAGAAGCCAAAAGCATACCTCTATCATGCCCATCCTAATTTATGGACAAAACATGAACTCTCATGGAATAAATATGACATAACTGAGTCAAAACAAAAACTCTTTGAAATCAGCTATAGACAACAATGATCAGAATATCACCTAATCAAGTGAAGGAATTTATTTTTATTTCACCCCATTATAAGAGGTAGACAGACTTGTAGACCCAGTAACTTGCAGATGAATGTAAGTCAAATCTAAGAGAGCTTACATAAAATAAGATCCACTATTGGATATCTGTTCTGTGAATGATAGAATTACTATTTATATCTTCTGAAACCATGAACTCCCACTTTCTCTCAGAAAATGCTACAGGAGTTTATTTGTAACACACAATCCATAGGAATGTGAAGCACCTTCAACTTGGAGTCAACTCCACAGAAAATTAAAAGCTGAGTAAAAACTGCGTCATAGAAATGTTTTTTTTTTTCAAGCTTATTGCCATTCCCGACAAAACAACCTGTATTAAACATGCTCTTTATTTTATTATCAGAAGGGCCTCATCAATTTTCTAGAGTAAATGTATCTGCTGAGGTCCTGTGTGGATGCACGACAATTTACAACATCAACTGTATTAATTTTCTATGACTGCTGTAATAAATTACCACATGCTTAGTGGCTAGAACACCAGACCTTTATATTCTCATATTTCTGAAGACCAGAAATCTAAAATCAGTATCAGTGGGAAGATAGCAGTGTGTTGCCTGGGCTGCACCCCCTTGGAGATTCCAGGGGAGAAACTGTATCTTGCCTCTTTCAATTTCTTGTAGCTGACAGCATTCCTTGGGTGTTTATGGAGTCACGGTTTCATCATTCCTATCTCTGCCTCCATAGTCATTGCCCCTTCTGTCTGTGTCAGATCCCCCTTTGCCTTTCCTTTAATAGGCTATCTGTGATTGCTCTCAGGTTCCACCCAGTTAAACCAGGGGCCTCTCCCTTTCTAAACATCCTTAATTTAATCACAAAGGCAGAGGCTTCTTTCCCAGATTTCCAGGTTCCAGAGATCACGACCCAGTATCTTTGGGGGCCATTATTCAGCCTATCAAATAAACCAACTTTACATTATAAGATAGCACTCTTTAAAAATCTGATTCACCACACACTTACATCACTGATTAATAAGATGGATTTGGGGCTATAAGCTTTAAAATAGATTTGGCTTTCATCAATTCGGGGAAAATGAATTCTATAAATGGAAACACTTCATGGGAAACACCTGATATTGAAGGTCACATCATTATCAACTTAAATACCACAGTTATTTCAACAGCTGAGTCAGTGCCCATGAGACAGATTAACTGGAATGCAACCAAGACCATAAGCTTCTGAATCACTAAATTAAGAACATCAACTTTTATCAGAATGCAGAACCAAGCAGGTAGCTCCTTTACACTTAGAAAATCCGAACTGACAAAATAGTGATTATATGTAATTATCTATATTTTAAAAGGAGGCTGTTTACATTCACCTTTTAGTGAGTCACATAGTGATTCAAAACACACTTTCTTTACATGATAAATTCCATTAATGAGTCTATTTATACCTCTTTGGTTTACTCATAATTTTGTAAGCAAAGCTATTCTGTATTGTATGTAAATATATTTGTTTATGTATGTGCATAATTGTTCTCTCCATTTATGCAAGTGTATATATATGTATGTATGTATCCATCATGTATTTCTATATCATCTATATATGCAAACTTTCATATTTTAGTTTTTTTAACTATTCCTGTTTTTAAAAAATCACTTAATATACAACAGAAAAACACCTGTGTCCATTACTGTTAACTAGTTGATAGTATTGCATTTTTTGTTTCAAAAATCCATTTTTCACTTCATTTTTGCTACTACACACTGTGCTAAATTGTTTTAGTAAATGCCCTTTTGGAAGGTATGTACGTACTTTATTTTGTGATTTATTTTTATTTATGGCATTTTTATTATAAAGGATCTGTTGAAATTTAAGTACCCAAATTTCTCAAAATTGTCTTTTGTGGCTTACAAAACTACTTTTCTTTGTTTTTTTTTTTTAACCTAGGCACCTTTTATTTAAGATATACAGACTTCATGCATTTCATATATACAAATTTATGAACATAGTAATACTTCTTTCTTGGGAGGGTCTTTATTACTGATTCAAGCCCCTTTTTGGTTACTGGTCCTTTTAGGTTTTCTGTGCCTTCATGACTCAGTGTTGGTGGATTGCATGTGTCCAGGAATCCATCCATTTCTTCTGGGTTTTCAAATTTGTTGGCATAATTCCTGATGATTCTTTATTTCTGCAGCATCTGTTATATTTACTTTTTCTTCTCTGATTCTATTGAATTGGTTCTTCTCCCTCTTTTTTTTTTTTTTTTTTTTTTTGGCTAGTTGGGTCACTAATCTATCAATTTTTTTATTTGTTCAAAAAAACAGCTCTTCATTTCACTAATCTTTTGTATTGTTTTTTGGCTTCAGTTTTGTTTATTTCTTCTCTAATTTTAATTATTTCTTCCCTCCAACTAAGTTGGGATTTATTTTGTTGTTTCTTTTTTGGTCCTTGGGATGCATTGATAGCTCATTCATTTGGTGCCTTTCCAATTTATTTATGTAAGCACCAATTGCTATAAATTTCTCTCTTAACACTGTTTTGCTGTATCCCATAAGGTTTGTTATGTTGTATTGTCATCTTGATTCATTTACAGAAAATGTTTTTATTTGTCTTTTGATTTCTTCTATGATCCAGAGTTCATTCAGGAGCGTGTTGTTCCACCTGCATGTGTTTGCATATGTTCTAGAGATTCTTGAGTTGTTAATTTCCAGCTTCATTCCATTGTGCTCAGAAAAGCTACACTGCATGATTTAAGTGTTTTTGTATTTCCTGAGACTTGGTTTATTGCCTATCATGTGGCCTATCCTAGATAAAATTCCATGCACTAATGGAAAGAATGTGTATTGCAACTGTGAGAAGGAAGGTTCTGTAGATATCCAATAGGTCCATTTGATCCATGGTGCTGATTAGCTTGTTGTTTCTTTGTTGATTTTCTGTCTAGTTGATCTGTCCATTGATGAAAGTGGAATGTTGAAGTCCCCCATTAAAATTGTATTGGAGTCTATGTCTCCCTTTAGATCCATTGACATTTTATTTATTTATTTATTTATTTATTTATTTTTTGACAGGCAGAGTGCATAGTGAGAGAGAGACAGAGAGAAAGGTCTTTCTTTTGCCGTTGGTTCACCCTCCAATGGCCGCCGCGGCCGGCGCACTGTGGCCGGTGCACCGCGCTGATCCAATGGCAGGAGCCAGGCGCTTCTCCTGGTCTCCCATGGGGTGCAGGGCCCAAGCACTTGGGCCATCCTCCACTGCCTTCCCGGGCCACAGCAGAGAGCTGGCCTGGAAGAGGGGCAACCGGGACAGAATCCGGTGCCCGGACCGGGACTAGAACCCGGTGTGCCGGCGCCGCTAGGTGGAGGATTAGCCTAGTGAGCCGCAGTGCCGGCGATCCATTGACATTTTTTTAAAGAGCCAGACACAGTGGCATTGGGTAAATATACATTTATTATAGTTACATCTTCCTATTGAATGATCCTTTAATTATTACATAATGCTATTGTTTGTCTCTTTTAGCAGTTTTTCTGTTAAAGCTTATTTTGTCAGAATGAGACTGGCTACACCTGCTCATTTTTCCTTGGTAGATCTCTTTTTAGCAGAAGGGATGGTCTGATCACCTGTGTTGATGTAATCACACCATCACTTCCTCTATTCCAAGGTTTTCAGTGTCTGAGTATTAGCCCGTAGTAGGTGCAATACTCATGTGCACTGCCTTATTTATTTATTTTTTTTGACAGGCAGAGTGGATAGTGAGAGAGAGAGACAGAGAGAAAGGTCTTCCTTTGCCGTTGGTTCACCCTCCAATGGCCGCCACGGCTGGCGCGCTGCAGCCGGTGCACCGCGCTGATCCAATGGCAGGAGCCAGGTGCTTCTCCTGGTTTCCCATGGGGTGCAGGGCCCAAGCACTTGGGCCATCCTCCACTGCCTTCCCGGGCCACAGCAGAGAGCTGGCCTGGAAGAGGGGCAACCGGGACAGAATCTGGCGCCTCGACCAGGACTAGAACCCGGTGTGCCGGCGCCTCTAGGTGGAGGATTAGCCTATTGAGCCGTGGCACCAGCCATGTTCACTGCCTTATGAACCACACAGAGGATCTATGCCCTCGACAATGTGTGCACAAATCCTATTGCAATGACCCACCCCGGCGATCAGGGAGCTCTCAGAGTGTGGAGCAGTTCGCATTGATTGTCCAGAGACCCAGCTACACCCTGTACCCTCTCAAATAGTCACCGAGTTCCCAAAGTCTCAGCATAGAGGGCTCCCACATTCATGGGGTGCAGAGAATCTGCTCCACCCCGTTAGCCTGTCCCATCTACAATGAGTCAGAGACATTCCCAGAGCCAGCAACCTGTGGGTGTTCCACATAGGCAGTTTGAGCCCTGGAGCCTGTGATATTTTGAGGCTGGGGGCACTTCACAGTCCAGTATGTGTGCCCAGCCCCCTGTCAATCCTCCCAGCCAGACTCAAAGTCAGTGGGGGATGCAGATTTTTCTGTGTGGTGGGATCTCTGGATCACACGTATGTGCAAAAGCAGCTGGCCCAATGTTTCCTCCTCGCTGCTGGTTGCAGAGTGCATGCGTCTGAGCTGCTGCTGCTGTTACTGCTGACAGGATGGCTCCTTGTCCCGGGTAGTCACTGTGTGCACATACAGCTGCTTCTGGAGTTGCTGCTTATACCCAAAATGGTGCCTGCCCTCCCTCAGCCACTTGCTGGGCACTATTGTGGGTGGGATACAGAGAGAGAAATGTGTCCCTCCCCCCCCCTTTTTTTTTCACTGAGCTAGCTGGTACCCTATTCCTCTCAGGACACCAGGCCAGACTCACACCAAGCTCTCCATCCGGCTGTATCTGCAGTGTCATAGGCCACTGCACTCTGATCTTAACTTCACTCTCCCAAGCTGATGTTCCTTTGGCTCTTGGCTGCTGGGGTCGTGTGTTGTATCCAGGCTGTGCTGTGGGTCTGCACCTTCCATACCAATCCACGGTGTTCCTCTTCCTTATGTAGAATTTCCACTGAAGTTTTCTAATTCTCCCCTGAGAATGTACTCCCTCCACTTTTTAAAAACTACTCCTGGAGCCAGTGCTGTGGCGCAGTGGGTTAACACCCTGGTCTGAAGCGCCAGCATCCCATATGGGCGCCGGTTCGAGACTCAGCTGCTCCACTTCCGATCCAGCTCTCTGCTATGGCCTGGGAAAGCAGTGGAAGATGGCCCAAGTGCTTGGGTCCCTGCACCCGAGTGGGAGACCAGGAAGAGGCTCCTGGCTCCTGGCTTCAGATTGGCACAGGTCCAGCCGTTACGGCCATCTGGGGAGTGAACCAGCAGATGGGAGACCCCCCCCCCCCCCCGCCTCTGAACTCTCTGTGTAACTCTGCCTTTCAAATAAATAAATAAATCTTTAAAAAAAAAACTATTTACTCCTAGCCTAGAGCAGTATGCCCTTCCCTATTCTGCCATCTTGCTTTGTATTTAAGTTTCTATAGCAGCTACATTTTAAGAAACAAGTGAAATTAATTTTAATAATAGATTTCATCTTACCCCATATATCTAAAATATTGTAAATTAGGCATATTAGTATAAAATTATTGAGATATTTTACATTTGCTCAAAAGGTTTTTAAAATCAGATCTTTCACTTACAGCACTTCTCAGTTTGGATATTGATTCTTAATGACAAATACTGATCTGTATGTAGCTTCCATAAAATCTTTCCTAGTTGTTCCAAACAAATTTTTATAATAATGGAATCAAACACTAGCTTTAAAATTTAAGAAAAATTAAATATAATTTAAAATTCAGTTCTCTATTGACTAACCCATTTTCACACTTTATTAAATGACTACCAAATTCAACAGCAATACAACTTCAATCTGTTATCCATCTCAGCAATTTTATTCTTTTCTATTTTCCTTTCTCTACACTGCTTTCTTCCCTTCCTCTCTCTTCTTTCTTCTCTCCAGTAAGAACTGTTGTCACAGTGGAGGGCATCTGTCATTACCGAACTCTCATATTACCAAGGAGAAAGCAAACAGAATATATTCTCCAAGTTTCTGTGTCCTCATACTTCAATCTCCTATTATTACTCTTCATCTGCTGAATGTAACTGAAAATCAGAGAAGATGGGAACCTGGTTGAAACAGACCATAAGTTGTGCTCCCCAGGATAGGGTCAGGACAGACCTTCCCATTTTCCAATGAATCATTTAAGGTTCCTTGGAATATGCTTGTTCCACTTTCGGGATCACTGTTCTAAGTGGTATTTCTGAAATTTGGACCTCATTCTCTATTTCATTTTTCTTACTGTTAACTAAATCACCACATATCCCTCTTTGCTTAAAATCTCTACTTTGTCCTCACTGCTGAAAGAGTACAAATCAAACTCTTGAGTGTAATATACAAAGCCCTTTATATCAATCATTATATTTTAGTTTTCAGCCATCTAGCCTCACCAAATGATTCATCTTTCTCAAATAAATCTGACTTCCACCCTGTCATTATTTCTGCTTGGAATAGACTTGTCCTTGCCATCTTCCCCTCTCATTTTCCTGCTCATCTTTCAAGACCTATTCAAATATTACTGCTTTTTCAGTAAATTTTCCTCAGGTACCCAGGACAGTAATGGACAGCGCTTTCTCTGTGCTCCTATATCGTTTCACTTTTTTATGGTGTATTAATTGATTCTTGCTATAGTTTGGATGTGATTTGTTTCCACCAAAACTCATTTGAGATTTAATTGCAAGTTTAATGGTGTTGATAGGTAGGTGGTCACCTACCTACATTTATGAGGAAGGTTGTGGGGGCCCACCCTCAAGAAAAATTAATTTAGTTATATAAAGAGTATTCTAAAGTGAGCCTGGTATCTCCCCACCCGCATGTCTCTCTTGCTTTTTCTCTCTCTGCATGTGTTCACTCTTTGCATACACTAACCTGCCCTTTGCCATAAGGTTCTCACCAGAAACCAAGCAGATGCTGATGTCATGTTCCTGGGCCTCCAGCACTATGAGCCCAAACAAACCTGTTTTCTCTATAAATTGATAGGCTCAAGTCATTTTATTCTAGGAATAGTTTATTTGTATGTCTCTATGGATAGACTGAATTTTATTCAGCCTCAATTTATATATTCAAGATATAGCTTAATTCTGGATATATATAAAGACCACAATAAATATTGAATTAATTAGTTGATTTTCTCATTACCTCAGTCATCATTCTGAATATCTCTCACTTAACATAATTATATCTGTAAACTGTGGAATCAGTAACATAATGTTTACATCTTTTTTTTCATTCCATGATGTCAAATGATGTTAGATTTATTTCATCTCTATTGGACAGCTAGTATGTCTTCAGAGTGCTGCTTGAGTTGCTACATCTTGATGAGAAGGTGGAAAGTTCTTTGCTTAATCAGTGATAAGTTTTAATGAGAGGAGAAGATAGATACTTGGATTTGTTTTTTCATTGAAGCTAAATATAAGGAACAATAGAGAAGGGAGAGATTAAAGTTAAGAATTTCTGACTAAAGTTTTTTTTGAATATTTATTTTGTTTATTTCAAAGGTAGAGTTGGAGGGAGAGACAGAGATCTTCCATATGCTAGCTCAATTCCCAAATGGCCACAGTAACTAGGGCTGGGCCAGGACAAAACCAGGATTCAGGAAATATATCTGAGTCTCCCACATGGGTGCAGAGGTCCCAAGACTTGGGTCATCTTGCAGGGCTTTCCAAGATAGATGAGCAGAGAGCTGGATCAGAAGTATAGTAGCTGGGACTTGAACCCATGACCAGTCGGGATGCTGATGTTGCAGGTGGAGGCTTTACCTGATCTGCCACAATGCCAGCCCCCAAGATTGTTTAAATTGAGTTTTTACAATGTGAGATTTCTGCATGTGTTTCAAAGTATGCACCAAGTTCTCTACAATCAAATAAAGCTATAATGCTTTCTGTTACATGAGTGAACTCTTTAACATTGTAATGCTCTAAATAATTTGCTACTAAGTGATGATTTATGAAAATAGTTGCTTGTCTCCACTGTTGAAGAACAATGTTTCTTCCTTATACAGTGTATTGCACTCTTAGCATAGGGTTAATCTTATGAGTATGAAGTTAATTGAAAATAGATCTTTGTAAAAAAAATAACAATGTGAATAGGAAAAGGGAGGAGGAAGAATGGTAGAAGTGTGGGTGGGATTGAGGATAGGGTGGAAAGTATCATCATGTTCATGAATCTGTAAATAGGAGATACATGACATTTGTATACTTTAAATAATTTTTAAAAATACCCATTAAATAAATAAAAAAAGAAAACAGATATGTGTTAAAATAATAATTTCTTATGTTATTAATTTTTCAAAATGTGAAAGTGGGAAAGGAAAACCAAGCAGAAACAAAGAAACTGACAAGGCAAAATGCATAACATGCTCCATAGATCAGTAAATTTTTAGTGCTCATTTATATGTCATATATGATGGATAAATTATTTAATAAAAATGCTCAATATCCATTATCAGTAGGCTTTTTCAGTTTACCCTCCCTTAATTCACTGTCTAAAGGTAGTTTGATAACAATAGTGGGATCACTGGATCTGTGGCCACACAATAGTTCTCATGGATAAACTCTGTGCTCGTCATGAGTAAAATCGACATCAATAGAATTCTCAAAAGTATTTCTCTTATAAGTACATTTTTGTTTCCGTTCACTTGCTTTATAATCCAAGATGACAACAAAATGTTATTGTTTCAGGAAAATTTAGAATATACCTTTATATATATCATTTGCTTTTCTTTCCTGCTTTTAATGTACAGTTACAGAAAATAGGAGAAACCTAAAAAAAACTATGTCTCAAGTTATTAAAAATAATGTAAGGGAATTATAAAACATTCAACTATTTTGGACTAATTTGTATTGTTAAAGGAATTATTCATTTATTTGAAAAGCAGACTGACACACAGAAACACACACACACACACACATGCACAGATCTTCCTCTTCCATCCACTGGTTCACTCCACAAATGGTCGCAACAGCTGGGGCTGTGCCAGGCTGAAGCCAGGAGCCAAGAACTCTGTCCCAGTCTCCACGTGGGTATCAGGGGCTCAAGTAATTGGGCCATATTCTGCTGCCTTCCATGCATATTAACAGGTAGCCAGATCAGAAGTGGATTAGCCAGGACTTGAATTATGACTCTGATAGGGGATTTGTAAGCTTAACCACAGTGCCCATGTGTTTACTGTATATTAAAAGTGTGTGTGTTTGCGTGTGTATGTCTTCTGAGTGAAGAAATATTTGTAATGGGAAAATTTAAACTTTGGTTCCTCTTTCATTTCTTCAAATAGAATATTAATTTTGAAATATACCCAATGTTTAATCATGTAGTATTTATTAAGCATTTATTTATTTATTTATTTTTGACAGGCAGAGTGGACAGTGAGAGAGAGAGAGACAGAGAGAAAGGTCTTCCTTTGCCGTTGGTTCACCCTCCAATGGCCGCCGCGGCCAGTGCGCTGCGGCCGGCGCACCGCGCTGATCCGATGGCAGGAGCCAGGAGCAGGTGCTTTTCCTGGTCTCCCATGGGGTGCAGGGCCCAAGAACCTGGGCCATCCTCCACTGCACTCCCTGGCCACAGCAGAGAGCTGGCCTGGAAGAGGGACAACCGGGACAGAATCCGGCGCCCCGACCGGGACTAGAACCCGGTGTGCCGGCGCCGCTTGGCAGAGGATTAGCCTAGTGAGCCGCGGCGCCGGCCTTATTAAGCATTTATTAAGCACAAATCCTGCTTATAGCAATATTCTAGATGGTGGACATTTTTAAATGTTGAAGATTTATGAGCAATGTAAAAACTGGCTATTTTCCCAATTGGTGCTCACCTACAGGCCATCCACTTACCCAAAAGCCTTTTGGAATCTTACAAACCAGTCATATCTAAAATCTACTCAAGACCCCAAATTATTTTGAAATCTGCCAGGCCACACCACATATTACAATCTAGTTTGAAATTCTTAACAATAAATTAACTAGTTTCTGGTGAAATTATAAGAATGTTATATTTTATTCAATTTAAATAATACAACATCATAGATTGAGCCTGGTTGTAATTCCTCTTTCATTAGTCTATTAATGTATTGTCATGGATAATGTTACTGGGCTATCTAGCTGTCACACTGGAAATTTTAAAAATTGCCACAAATTGGTCATATTCAAGGAAAATGATTTTTGATAGAGAATATGAAGCAATATGTTATGCCTTTAAAAAGCAGTCCAAGTTGGATTATGTGCAAAGGTAGGACTTTGTACAGTCCTATTTTGAAAAGAGGATTAATTGAATATAGATAAATGGGATTTGTATATATGTGTAAACTTTGCCTATTCACTTACTCTAAGCTAATAATTGACCATGGTAAAACTGAAGTGTAGACTTTAAGTTGATACTTCATTTAATATCAAAATTTAGCAGTACTTTATGGGGAAAAATTCACATTACCCAATCAAGCTCTTTCATTTGACACTTGGAAAAACCTTCTTAACATTGCATTTATCTCTACAAAAGCCCATTAATCTATAGTTGTTACAGAAATCCATTAACATATCCAAAATAGGGGAAAAGAAGAGCAAGAATCATGAAAAAAGCCCTAGTCAAAATTAATATTCCTTAAGTACAAATATTTCAATGATATAAAATTTAAGAAAAAACATCTTGTTAAATGTATGTCTCATTTAATATCAACAAGCATTCTTTGTGATTGAATGTTTACTGTATGCCAGGAACAGTCCTAAATTCTGCAGATTTAAGATGATTAAAATTTTGTTTTTTCCATCATTAATCTCATAATTTAGAAGGAAAATATAAATATATCCACCTATAATTTCTTAATGTGCTAATATAATTCACATGATGTCACACTTAATTCCATAAAATATATTTACTGTGAATTTATTCTTTTATGATTTGTCTAAGTTTCACATACATATACTCATATATTCACAACTATATGAGGTTGATACTCGTAGTGCAAGAATGCTAATTACAGGGAGATCCAAGATGCCTGAATTGGGTATAGCCACACTGACTTAAGTTGCTGTGGAATATGGAATGAACAAAGGAAGGACTACGTTTCCAGGGGTCTGACTGCCAAAAATTTTTGGTGAAGAAGTAGGAAAAAAGTGAAGACTTCATGGGACAAGAGGAGAGAAGACAGAGATACTGCTGCAGCCAGGAGCCCTGCCACTTGTGGTTCTAGCTCGTAGGGAATTCCACAGTCCCCCACTGCTTTTTACTTCAGCCTGGAGAGTTGCCTGGGGCCTAAGCAACTGCCAGGATTGGAGCAGGGAAGCCAAAAGGGTTCCTTCCCCTCCACCATGCCCGCAGAGCACCATACTTGCCATCAAAAAGTCATGCAGTACACTTCTTTTCTACCAGCATCACAGTCAGAGTCATAATCAGGGTGGGGCAAAGGACAGATCCCCTCCATCCTGCAACTATGAGAGTTTCTGGGCAATAGCCCAAGAGCTACGCTCAGGCACTCTAAGTGAGCAAGGAGGATTCACTTTAGCTTCTGCAGGCTAACACCAGAAGCACCCATAAAATTCCACTCCCACCTTAGGAGATCTGGGTAATGACCTCGATATACCCAGCAACAAAGGACTGTAAAAATCCATTTTAAGTTTCTTGGTGTCACTGGAATCTACCCAGTGGACGTAGGGAAGATCCTACCTGCATTCCACCTCTCTGGATTCATACCCTCCATTGTAAAATCTGTAGACCTTGAGTCACTCTGTAGGTCTGGAACAGGGCTCAGTTCACATCCCCTAGCCCTAGCATTATAAGCCCCAGTACCAGTTGGACTCTCCTTGCAGGAAGTGAGAAAGAGTCCATCCACATCACACAGTCCTAGAGCCACAGCAATTGGTGCCACAAACCCCAGCATTACTCAGGCTTGCCAGTAAGAAAAGGGGACAGCCACTTTTGTCTCCCCCAGGAACAAGAACAAGGCCCTGAATATCACATTCACCAGGGAAACAGACACTGAGCTCTCTGTGGACCAAAGATACATACCCAAGGAAACCCTTAACTGTCTCAAAGCCAACTTCTATCGCTATGAACTGCAGATTAGTTCACTATGTCATTATAGACACAGCTGACATTGATTAAGACAAAAGAAATCATTGAGAGACTGCACTCCTGGGCTCACCTCGAACCAAAGCCAATGCAACAAGCCAAATGATACACTGAATTCCACTAAACAATAAGCTATTTAACAACAAGCCTACTTCATAAAGAAGAAGAGAAAAATACACCAGATGGGTAGAAGTCAATGTAGGGACATAGCAGACATGAAGAAGCAAGGTAGCATGACACATTCAAGAGAACATAATACTGCTACTCTTGAATTAGATCATGAACTGAAGGAAATCTATGAAATGACAGATAAAGAATTCAAAATATTTACTATAAGGAAACTCAATGAGATGCAAGAAAATACAAATAGATTATGGAGATGAGGAAATCAATGCATGGGATGAATGAAAATATTACTACCTAGAATTCATTAAGAAGAACCAAATAGAAATTTTGGATATACAATCTTTAATCAGTGCAATAAGACATATGATTGAGGATTTAACAGCAGAATAGATCAAGTGGAGGAAAAAATTTCTGACCTCGAGGACAAGAATTTTTAAGTAACCCAATCAGACAAAAAATAAAGAGAAAAGAATTTAAAAGAATGAAGAAAATCTTTGTGAGATACAGGATACCATTAAATGACCAAATATATATATTATAGGTATTCTTGAAGAAGAAAGGGAGAAAGACATTGAAAACCTGCTAAGTGAAATAATAGTTGAAAATACTCTAAACCTTGAAAGAGACATGGGCATTCAATACAAGAAGCTCAAACCACAAGCAGATACAACCAAAAAGGTTCTTCTCCAAGGCATACCATCATCAAATTATCAAAAGGTAAAGATAACAAGAGAATCCTAAAGGCAGTAAGAGGAAAGTTAAATATAAAGGAAAACCGATGAGATTAAAATCAAACTTATTTAAAAGCCTACAGGCTTGGCCAGCACCACGGCTCACTAGGCTAATCCTCTGCCTGCGGCCCTGGCACCCTGGGTTCTAGTCCTAGTTGGGGCGCCGGATTTTGTCCCAGTTGTTCCTCTTCCAGTCCAGCTCTTTGCTGTGGCCCGGGAAGGCAGTGGAGGATGACCCAAGTGCTTGGGCCCTGCACCTGCGTGGGAGACCAGGAGGAAGCACCTGGCTCCTGGCTTCGGATCGGCGCAGCGCCGGCTGTAGCCGCCATCTGGGGAGTGAACCAATGGAAGGAAGACCTCTCTCTCTCTCTCTCTCTCTCTCTCTAAATAAAAAAAAAACCTACAGGCCAGAAGAGAATAGGATGACATATTCAATGTCTTAAGAGAAAAAAATAACTTCCAACCAAGAGTATTATATCCAGCAAGCTATCTTTTAAAGGTGAAGAAGTATTTTATAGGTAAGCAAAAACTGAGATAATTTACCAGCACCAGACCAATCTTACAAGAAATTCATAAGGGCATATGTTGAGTCATTTGAGAATATTGCATAAATCTCCAGCACTGTTTTTTAGTTTTCTAATTTTTTCTTTTGATCTTAATGTAAAATTTCTGGAGATTTGTCTTCTAACTCAGATATGCTTTCTTCTACCTCACCAAGTCGTTAAAGCTTTCCACTGCATTTTTATTTGTTGTATTGAATTCTTCATTTCTAATATTTCATTTTGATTTATCTCTAAAATCTCAATTTCATGGGAGAAATTTTCTTTAATGTCATGTACAGATTTCTTTAGTTCATGTATTTGCTTATGATTACTTCTAGTAATCTTACAATCAATTTTTTGAATTCAGTTTCTGCATTTCTTCAGTCTCTTCCTCTTCACATTCAAGTATTGAAGTGTTGTATTCTTTGGCAGCATCATGTTGTCTTCCTTATTCCTGTTTCTTGAATTGCTATATTTATTATTAGATATTTGTAGAGCTACTTGTTGATTTTTTTCCCATCACAGCTTTTGTCTTTAGACAATGCCTCTGTGGCTTAGTAGAGTGTCTGCTCTTTCACTGAATGCCCAGAGGTGTGTGCTGGGTGTGGTCAGGGAGCTCTGTTCGGTGCTTCAGGTTGAGGGGAATATCCAAGGAGTCACCCAAGATGGGCATGGTAAATCTCTCTCTTTTTTTATCAGAGGGAAAGTTTGTTCTGCTCTGTTAGCATAGTCTCATGCTCATCTCCTCTCCTCTAAAGAGACCAATGCCTGGGAGCTAGCCACAGTGGGTACAATATTTGTCTGCACTGCCACAAATACCACACAAAGCAGATGTGCAGTCCTTTGTCTGAGCACAGATCCCATATTAGTGACCCTCACCAGGGAAACAGGGAGCCCCGAGTTGTGTGGAGCTGCCCACATTGACTACCGAAAGTCCCAGCCACATCCTATGCCCTCCCAAGCAGCCAGTTCTGGCACTCAAGGCTCCCATAGTCACAAGCAACCAGCCCTGTCAGTTCTCCCAGCCAGACGCAGGCTTCTTCTCTTGGCTGGTTGCTGGACCGGCAGACAAAAGCTGCTGCAGTTATATATGTCTAAAATCATCCACCTTCTCTCAGCTAGTTCCAGGATGCTGGTGTTAGGTAGTTGGGGAGAGACAAATGTGTTCTCCCTTTTTTTCCTCTAGGTTGACAGGTGGAGTATTTCCCATGGGGCTCCAAGCCAGACTCAGGCCAGGCTCTTCCTGCAGCTTTATTGCCAGTGATCTGGGCTGCTGCCATCTGGTTTCACCCCACTCTGCAAAGCTGGTGCTGGGGCTCTTGGCAGCTAGGTTCCCGAGTTGTGTGCATCCACACAAAGGTCTAAAGTGTCCCTCTATTTTTTGTGGAGTTTCCTCGAGAGTTTTCTACCTAACTCTTCCCTGAGATTATACTCTCTCCACTTTTTTTAAACTATCTTTTCCTAGACTAGAGTAGTAAGCTCCCTCCCTACTCCACCATCTTTGAATTTTGATGTCTTTTTTGCTTTGCCCATTTCTTAACTGGATTGTTTTGTTGTTGTTGACTTTCTTGAACTCTTTATATATTCTGGATATTAGCCTTTTATCATTTACATAGTTTGCAAATATTTTCTCCCATTCTGTTGAGTTCCTCTTCGCTTTGTTGAATGTTTCCTTTGCAGTGCAGAAGCTTCTCAGCTTAAAGTAATCCCATTTGTCAAATTTGGCTTTGATTTTCCATGTTTCTGAGGTCTTTCCAAGAAGTCTTTGCCTATATCAATGTCTTTCAGAGTTTCCTCAATATTTTCCTCAAGTAATTTGATTGTATCATGTCATAGATTTAGATCCTTGATCCACTTTGAGTTGATTTTGAATAAAATGTAGTGTAGAGGTTGTTTCACATTTCTACATGTGGAGCTCTACTTTTCCCAGCACCATTTGTTGAAGAGATTGTCCTTGCTCCAGGGATAATTTTAGTTCCACTGGCAAAGATTAGTTGGTTGTAGATGTGTGGATTGATTTATACAATTTCTATTATGTTCCATTGATTCCCCATGACTATTTTTGTGCCAGTACTAGGCTGGTTTGATTATAACTCTCCTGTAGATTATCTGGAAATCTTGTATTATGATGCTTCTTGCTTTGTTTTTGTTCTTTAAGATTGCTTTAGCTATTCAGGGTCATTTGTGTTTACATAGTAATTTTAGCACCATTTTTTCTAGATCTGAGAGTATGTTGGTGGTATTTTGATTGGGATTGTGCTGAATCTGTATATTTCTTATGCTATAATGGACATTTTGAAATTTATTCTTCCAATGCACAATCATGGAAGATTTTTCCGTGTGTGTGTGTGTGTTTGTGATTTTGTTGAGGATTGTTCTTTCTATGCCCAGTTTTCTTTAGTTTTTTTTTTCATGAAAGATGTTTCATTTTGTCAAATGCTTACTCTTCATCTATTGAAATAATCACATGGATTTTATTCATCAGTTTGTTAATGTGATGTACCACATTTATAGTCTTGTGTATGTTGAACAAACCATGCATAGCATGTATAAATCCCACTTGGTCCAGGTGAAGCATCTTTCTTATGGGTTTTTGGATTTGATTAGCTAGTATTTTTAAGGATTTTTGCATTTGTGTTCATCAGTGAGTTGATCTATAGTTCTTATTCTCTGTTGTTTCTTTTTTCCAGTTTAGGAATTAAGGTGATGTTGTGTTCAAAGAAGGAGTTTGGGAGGATTCTCTCCCTTTCAGTTTAGAATAGCTTCAGAAGAATTGGAATTAGTTTTTCTTTAAAAATCTGGTAGGATTCAGCAGTGAAGCAATCTTCTCCTGGGCTTTCCATTGCCGGGAGTGTCTTTATTGCTGATTCAGTCTTCATCTTGCTTATTGGTGTGTTTAGATTTTCTGTGTCTTCATTCTTCAATTTTGGTAGGTTATGTATGTCCAGGAATCTATGCATTTCTCTTAGATTTTCCAAATATTTTGACATAGAGCTGTTTGTATTAATTCCAGATGATTCTTTTTATTTCTGTGATATCTATGATTACACCTTTTTTTATTTGAAAACTCTTTAAAAGATATTTATTCACATTTTAAAAGGAAATTTATTTGAGAAACATATAAAAACATGTCAGAACACTTCATAGGTCACTCTTCATAATGAAATAGATAATAACAACATATTTTTGCAAGCATAAACACTCAGGTATAGTAATTACAATTACATAACTATTGAACTGTATTCATAAGGAGATATGTCAAAAAGCAAAATGTATAAATGAAATTAACTATCATTGTTAATTGTGTATACCTAGCTTTGTAAGTGTTGTCTTCTGAAACACCATATTGAGTAATCTGTCTTTTGATGAAATTGATAAGAAAATGGTGATGGGTCACTATCACACATGTAGTTGTCAAAAAAGCCCAGATCTCAAGAAATAATATTTTTCACAACTACAAGTGTATAAAAAAGAACATCTAACATCTCTTCATTTACTGAAGAAGATTAACACTTTTATGCCCACTCAAAATGCTTACACATGAAATCAACATTGTGGTAAACCACTTTTGCAGAGTCAAATTTGCAAAAAATATATTTAATGAAGTAGAACTCTAAAAATGTTACACAGTTTTTTTTTAATTTTTTTATTAAAAAATAAATAAAATAAAATAAAAAAATGATTACACCTTTTTAATCTCTGATTTATTGATTTGTGTCTTCTCCCTCTTTTGTTGGTTAGTTGGTCCAGTAGTGTTTCAATTTTGTTTATTTTTTTTTAGAAAACTAGCTCTTCATTTTATTGATCTTTTGTATTGTTTCTTGTTGTTGTTGTTTCAGTTTTATTTATTTTCTAATTTTAATTATTTCTTTCCTCCTACTAATTTTGGGTTTGCCTTATTGTACTTTTTCTAGGTTCCTAAAATGCATGGATAGCTTATTTATTTGATGCTTCTTCCATTTCTTCATGTAAGCACCATATGCTATAAATTTCCCGCTTAATACTATGTTTTCGTATTTCATAAGATTTGATATGTTGTATTGTTCTCTTCAATTGTTTCCAGATTTTTTTTTATTTCCTTTTAGATTTCTTCCATGACCCACGATTCCTTCAAGAGCATGTTGTTCAGTCTCCATGTGTTGGCATATTTTCTAGAAATTCTTGAGTGATTAATTTCAGGATTCATTCTATTGTGATCAGAAAATATGCATGATATGCTTCTTAAAAATATTTATTTAATTATTCGAGAGCTAAAGTTACAGTGAGAGGGAAAGACAGAGAGAAATGTCCTCCACCAGCTTGTTCACTCCCCAGATGGCTGCAGCCATCTTGGGCTGATCTGAAGCCAGGACCTAAGAATTTTTTCTGGATTTCCCATCGTGGGTGCAGGGGCCCAAGTGCTTAGATCATCTTCTACTGCTTTCCCAGGCAATAGCCGAGAGCTGCATTAGAAGAGTATCAGCTGGGACATGAACTGGTGTCTATATGGGATGCTGGTGCTGCAGGAGGAGGCTTAGCCCACTATGTCACAGTGCCAGCCTCAATTTCATTTTTTTTTAATTTGCTGAGACTTGCTTTATAGTCTAGCATATGATCTATCCTAGAGAAAGTTCCATTTACCAATGAAAAGAATATGTATTCTGCAACTGTGGGATTAAAGGTTTAGTAGATATCAGTTAGGTCCATTTGGTCCATAGCATCCATTGGTCTTCTTGTTTCTTTGTTGAATTTTTTCTCTAGTTGATCTTTCTCTTGATGAAACTGGGGTATGAAGTCACCCATTACTATTTCATTTGAGTCTGTGTCTCCCTTTGGATACATTAACGTTTGTTTTAAGTAGCCAGGTGCTATATATATATATATATATATATATATATAGTGAATATATATTTATTAGAATCACATATATATAGATATTTGGTGAATATATATTTATTAGAGCCACAACTTACTATTGAAATGATCCCTTAATGATTGCATAATGCCATTTTTGCCTCTTCTTTGTCTATTTTTGGCATTTTTTGCTTTTGTGCACTCTGATGTGGGATGATGGCATTCTAAACAGTGACTTAACCCAACATGCCATGACTCCTTACAGCACTGGAGAATGGTCTTCACTTAAGATGGACACTGCCTACTCCTCTTCCCCTCTTTAACATGCCCTCTCGCCTCTCCATAACACCAGGTGCATATTTCACGTTCAATGCTATCATCATTCCTCTCACTTTATTCTCTGCAACACTATACGATTTTACAATGTTGTATCAGTCTACTAGCAAATCTTGAAAAATGAGAAACTCCTCTGAGTAAGAGCATATAAAGCTTTAATGCTTTTAAAATTTTTATTTTACTATGATTTCTTGGTTGACATCATGTGCTGGGTTTCTTATAGATTTTAGTCTTACTCAGTGATGACACACACTTTGCTGTGGAAACTCTTCACTTGAGAATCTTAGTTAGCAACACAAACCCACCATCAATGTAATTAAAGGATTACAAATATTTGCATACTTCACATGTGCCACTGACTTTTTCAGGTTTCCTCATAAAGATATAAGAGGCTTACAGACAGATCTTTCACAGAAGGATTTTGAGTTGGGGGAATTCCTACATTTTCACAAGAAGTTATATAATTGTCTACATTTGGCAACTTAAGTACAACTATGTTGTTCATTCTGCAAATAGTAGTTTCAGAGCAGATGATTATATAGCTTTAAAGCATAGTAATATCTCCAACCTATTACTAACATCTTGTAAGTAAACAAAAGTAGTGTCTGTCATACTAAGCATTTAAAAACACTGAAGAGTAATGTCAAGCTATTTATAAATAAAACTGTGCATTGACAATCTAAACCCTGAGTAATTAAATGGCAGTGCTGATAAAGGTAGTCTTCAAACTACTTTCTGTTTTCAAAAGCTCATTTTGACAAAAATATAATTGTCATAATTCTTCTCTTCCAGTGTGAATTTTAATAGCAAAATGATTATGTGGTCATTTTTCCTGTGTAAATCCTAAGCTTGTGATTCAAGTGCTATTTTAAAGAATTATAAGAGATCTAGACTAAAGGGTATTTACACCTTTTGACTTGATTTCTCAGTGACTGTAGCCTTTCTGATCACCTTCTGAGAGTTGAGGAAATTCTGTAGGAGAGGTGTAGAGTCAGAGGCTCTCAGTTTTACCCAGCACAGTGTCATCAATGCCAGTGGTTTCCTTTCTTTCTTTTTATTTTTGAAATATTTTATTTATTTACTTGCAAAGTAGATTTATTGAGACAGAGAGGTAGACACACATAGAAAGGTCTTCCAAGCACTGGTTCACTTCCCAAATGATGATTACTGCTGGAGCTGAGCTAACCTGAAGGCAATATCCAGGAGCATCTTCTTGGTCTCCCACATGGGTATGGGAGCCCAAAGACTTGAGCCATCTTCCACTGCTTTCCCAGGCCATAGCAGAGAGCTGGGTCAAAAGAGGAGGAGCCAGGACACAAACTGACACCCATATGGTATACCCGTGGCCAGTGGAGACTTATACTACTACACCACAGCACTGGCCCCTTCTTTCTATTATCTGTTAGCATGGAATATCTTTTTCCATCCTTTCACTTTTTAATCTGCGGGTATTTTGTTGCTGAGTTGTGTTCCTTGTAGGTATCCAATAGATGGGTCTTGTTTTTTGATCCATTCAGCTAGTCTGTATCTTTTAATTGGAGAGTTGAGGCCATTTACATTCATGTTTACTATTAATAAGTAGAAACTTGGCCCTTCCATTTTTTCCATAAATATTCCTATGGTTTGCCTTGGATTTCCTTTGTGTTTTCATTGAGAAATTTTCTGCCTTCACATTCTTACATTATGGTAACTATCTATCTGTGTTTCTGCATGTAGCATTTTCTTAAGCATCATTTGTAAGGCTGCATGAATAGTGACAAATTTTTTCAATTTCTGTTTGTTATGGATGGCCCACATGGGCCATCGTAGCCACTACTGGGTCAGATAGTGCCTTACCCCTGCCAGTTGCGAGGCGCCTTTGGAAGGAATTGCAGAGAATAGAGGGTAATTTTTTTTTGGCCGGTACCCTGCTTCCCATTAGGGTTTCAGGGTGGACTTTAAAAATCTTTTTTTTTGTCTGTTCTACTTAATATGACTGGTTTAATTCTGTAATTAATACACAGTTATTCTTAAGTGTTGAAATTTAACTGAAATGTGATCCCTGTTAAACATAAGAGTGGGAATAAGAGAGGGAAGAGATGTACAATTTGGGACATGCTCAAGCTGACTTGCCCCAAATGGTAGCGTTAGAAACATACCAGGGGACTCCAATTTAATCCCTTCAAGGTGGCATGTACCAATGCCATCTCACTAGTCCAAGTGATCAATTTCAGTTCACAATTGATCATAATGAAAGGACTAAGAGTCAAAGGGAGCACATAAACAAGTCTAGTACCTGCTAATACTAACCGATAGAATAAATAAAGGGGAGAGTGATCCAAAATGGGAAGCGAGATACTCAGCAGACTCATAGAATGGCGGATGTCCTAAACAGCACTCTGGCCTCAGAATCAGCCCTAAAGGCATTCCGATCTGGCTGAAAAGCCCATGAGATTATTTCAGGCATGGAAAGCCAAGACACTCTGGCAAAAAACAAACAAACAAACAAACAAACAAAAAACAAAAAACAAACAAACAAAAAAAAAACCTAAATGAAAGATCTCTGTGAGTGAGATCCCAGTGGAAAGAACAGGTCTTCAAAGAAGGAGGTACCTTTCTCTGAAGGGAGGACAGAACCTCCACTTTGACTATGACCTTGTCTAAACAAGATAAGAGTCGGAGAACTCAAGGGGCTTCCATAGCCTTGGAAACTCATGACTGGTGCATAGGGAGATTGCTGATGCCATAAACAGGAGTGTCAATTGGTAAAGTCAACAACAGGAGTCACTGTGCACTTGCTCCTCATGTGGGATCTCTGCCCTTAGTGTGCTGTACATTGAGACTTAATGCTATGACGAGTACTCAAACAGTATATTTCACTTTGTGTTTCTATGGGGGTGCAAACTGTTGAAATCTTTACTTAATGTATACTAAACTGATCTTCTGTAAAAAAAGAAAAGAAGAAATTATCAATTCCCAACTTGACTCTCACTGGGATTAAACATGACAATAGGTCTGATCTGATTTCATCATCATTTAAAAAATCATCTATTATTTTTCACTTTATGTTTCTGTGTGGGAGCAAACTGTTGAAATCTTTACTTAATGTATGCTAAACTGATCTTCTGTATATTAAGATAATCGAAAATGAATCTTGATGTGAATGGAAGGGGAGAGGAAGTGGGAAAGGGGAGGGTTGTGGGTGGGAGGGACGTTATGGGGGGGAAGCCATTGTAATCCATAAGCTGTACTTTGGAAATTTATATTCATTAAATAAAAGTTAAAAAAAAGAAAAATGACCATTGACAACCACAAAACATCTGGAAAATATTTTTAACTATTTAAATTGAATTCAAGAGTTGAAAAAATTGGTAAAGACATTTACAACCTAATGAAATAAATGTAAGCTGGAACACAGAGGAAATATAAGTTCAGGGATGACTTTTAGCCTGGTAACACCTGAACAATGTGAACTTAAATTTTGGTGGTAAGACTGCCTCAGGACACAAGGATAGAATAAGCAAAGCACAGAGGTCAGCCACATTGGAGTAATAAGAAACATCCCCAACACAGCGTGGTGGTCCTAAGGAACTCTACATTCACAGTGAGAATATGCTGCAAGCAAGTATTCCTCCCTGCCTCCAGAATAATACTAGAAAAATGTCCAGTTGAACTTTGACATTGAGCACAGTACAGGGAAATAAGTAGCCAAATTATAGCCCTTACTAGTATCTGCAACCTAATTCCCACTACACACATAGTTTTAAAAATGTCTAGCCAGGTAAATCCTGTCTGGAGAAACTCACTGTCTTCCTTCCTTTCTTTTGTTCCTTCCTTTCTGCCTTCAGATTTATTTATGTATTTATGTATTTATTTATCTGAAAGATAAATTTACAAAGAGAGAAAGAGACAGAAACAGAGATCTTCTATCCACTGGTTCACTCCTCAATTGGCCACAGTGGCCACGTCTGGGCCAGGCCAAAGCCAGGAGCTAGGCAATTCTTCCAGGTCTACCATGTGCAAACAGGGATTCATGTACATGGACCCTCCTCTGTTGCTGTCCCAGGTGCATTAGCAGGGAACCGGATTGGATGTGCAGCAGCTGGGACTTGAAGCAGCACTGATATGGGATGCTGGCGTTGCAGGTGGCAGTTTATCCTGCTGTACCACAATGCCAGCTCCTGGATAAACTTTCTAAATCTTTTTAAATTCCAGCCTTCGGAATTCTCAGATGAAGTTTCCAGAATTTTAAATTCACTCTCATTGCTTATTTTCCTTTTAATTTTCAAAATAAGACTCAACTCAAATTTTAAAATCACAGAACACAAAATGAAATAAAATGCCATATATGAAAGCCATCAAAGCATCAGATATGAAGTACACCTGCAGATGACCCATATATTTTAATTATTATAAAAATAATATAAATTAAGTTTGAGAAATTAAAGTTATTAAATATGAGAAGTATAAAATATAGAGAGGATCAAGGAGAACTGAAAATATTCATATGAACTTAAAGATAAAATCAGGGTGTGCCTTTGGTCAGTTGGTTAAAACAGTGTTTAGGAAACCTGCATCCTGTATTGGAGTTCCTAGGTTCAAGTTCCAGCTCTGCACCTCATTCCTGATTCTTGCTAATGCATATCCTCGGATGGAGCATGTGATGGATCGTTTGGTTGGGTTCCTGACATGAATGTGGGAGACCAGGATTAAGTTCCTTACTCCAGGCATTGGCCTAGCCCAGCCCAGGGTGTTATGAGCATTTGGGGATTGAGTCAATGTATGGTATCTCCCCTGCCTCCCATACCCCATGGTCTCTTAGATATATATAAATAAATAATTTAAATGTCATAAAAACTTAATAGGTATGGGGAATATGTTCAATGCAATTTAACAAAATTTCCTTAAAAGATTCAAAAAATTAATAAAAGGTAACTTCTTTGATTCGATTAAAGATACCTCCAGAAATCCTACAGTAAAAAAAAAATCATAATTCATAGATTAAAATACCAAAAACTTTGCATTTAAACTTAAGAGCATATTACTTCCACTTAACATTACATGGGATTTAAAAGCCCAGTACTATAAGAAAAGGGCAGATCTTGTGGCACAGCAGGTCAAATGACCACTTGGGATACCCACATCCCATATCATAGTGTTGGTTCAAGCTCCAGTTATTCTGTTTCTGATCCAGCTCCCTGCTAATGCTTCACGGGAGAAAGCGGATAGTGACTCAACGTGCTGGGCCGTTACCACCCACGTGAGAGACCAGATGGAATTCCTGACATCGACCTGCCTAGCTCTGGATGTTGGGATGTTGCAGCCATTTGAAGAGTAAGCCAGTAAATGGAAGATTCTCTCTCTCTCTCTCTCTCTCTCTCTCTCTCTCTCTCCTCTCTCATTCTCTTGTTCTCTCTCGTTCTCTCTCGTTCTCTCTCGTTCTCTCTCTCTGCCTTTCAAGTAGATTAACATAAAATATTTTTTTTTATTTCTAAAGATTTATTTATTTTGAAAAGCAGAGAGAAAGGAAAAGAGAAAGATCTTCTATCTGCTGGTTCACTCTCCAGATGGCTACAACATCTGAAGCTTTGTCAGGTCAAAGCCAGAAGCTTGGAACTCCATCAGGTCTGCCATGTGGTGGCAGCAGCCCAAGCACTTGGGCCATCCTCTACTTATTTCTCAGGCATATTGGCAGAGAGCTGGATCTAAAGTGGGCCAGCCAGGACTTGAACTGGTGCTTATATGGGATAATGCTGTAGTAGGCAGTGGCTTTACCCACTGTGCCACAACACAACACCAGGCACCCAGAATAAACACTTATAAGGGAAGAAAAATAAATGATTGGAAAGGGAGATACAATATTGTAATCTTTCTCAGATATTAGTGTGGTCAAATAAACAATAATCTATAGATCATTATATTTTTTAAAAGATTATTTAAAAGGCAGAGTTACAGAGAGGCAGTGGCAGCAGCAGTGAGGGAGCGAGGGAGGGAGAGACATAGAGAGAGAGGTCTTCCATCCACTGGTTCACTCCCCAGATGGCCGCAGTGGCCAGAGCTGCTCTGATCCAGAGCCAGGAGCTTCTTCCGGTTCTCCCACATGGATGCAGGAGCCCAAGGGCTTGGGCCATCTTCTACTGTTTTTCCAGGCCATATCAGAGAGCTGGATTGGAAGTGGAGCATCCGGGACTCAAACTGGCACCCGTATGGAATGTTGGCACTGCAGGTGGCAGCTTTACCTGCTATGTCACAACATCAGCCCCTAAATCATCATATTTAGTAAGAAAGTTTTTAATTGCATAAAAAATCAGTTTATAAAATAAATTACATTCTAATTAGTAGTAGCAAACAGATAGTATAAGTTTTTCAATTTTCTAGTTTATATTCAGAGTAGAATACAAACCTGTATTTTCAGATAAACATTAACAGAGTGGAGAACCATGTAACCAATGCTTTCATCGCAAGCTACAAGGATGCTTCAAAAAGTTCATGTGAAAATATAGTTAAAAATAAGCTTATGGTACAAAGTTTTTGAAACATTAAAATACAGTATAATTTATTAATTATAGTTATAAGTGATATAGGTGAGTACATATTACTAAACATTCTGGACATTCTGGACCTGAGGTTTTTTTTTTTTTTCATAATGTTGGGAGAGTGTTTCCCAGATGGTTAATTTGTATTTTTTCCCTTACAAACTGAAAACAATCAAAAACCCCTCTAAGAACAAATAATGGATACTTTAGTACAGATTATTTAATAAAGTATAATTCAGGATGTACTGTACATAATTTAGGTGACCTCATTTATGTAACTTGTCACTTATTTAATGAGATCTGCAGAGAGCAGTGTCTATGGTACAAGATTATGTGTAGGCAGATCGACGGGTCAAGGTGGACTACTACAAATGTGAATAGTCTCAAGAAATATTGATCATCCGGAAAGCAGATTGAGGAAGTTCCCAGCTGAGAGAGAAAATAAAAGTGCATAGCTGAGCAGAACAAAGGTAGAAGCAGTTGATGAGTAGCATCTGAAGCACACTGCATGCAGACAATGCATGCCAAAAGATGCAGCAAAGGAAGTCTCAAAGCCCAAGTAGGGTGGTCTTATTATTTCTAGTAGGACTATTTCGTTATTTTGGGGGGAACAACACTGGATATCTTGAATGGCTCTATAAAAACAAAATCAACTAGTCCATTTTGATGTTGGAGCATGGAGTGCGGATGGATTTCCATCAGTTTGCAAATTGGAAACTGATGTCCAGTTACTTTTACATTATCAGCAATTGACTGAATCATTAGTAGCATGAAGGGGAGACACTAGAATGACATAGTAATTCAGAGATGGGATAAGGATCATTGTAGTAAATTGTCTGCATTTTTCTTGACTTGGTATTAATCAACAGTTGGACATTAGGGTCAGTTTAATTTTGTCTACCAGGAGACAAGGATCTCTAGGGAATTCCAAGTTGTGTTTCTCAACTACTTGCTGTTGAATTAGCAGGCCATACTTTTATTGCTTTGCTCTCATACCTATTTTGGCCCTTAACCTCTGTGTCAGGAATTGGTCTCTGGCCCTCCTCATTTTTCCCTCTCATTCCTATATCCAGACCAAAGAAATGGTCTTCAAGTTCAAGCTTATCATGTTTGTTTTGTTTTGTTTTCCACCTTATTTCAAAGATAGATAGGAGGGGCAGGGTAGAAAGATTGATTTTCTATCTACCACTTACACTCCCCAAATGCCTACAACAGCTGTGGCTGGAGCTGAGAGCTAAAAACTCAGTCCAGGTCTTTTACATGAGTGGTAGGGATCCAAGTACTTGAGGCATCACCAATGCACATTTCAGTAAGCTAGATGGAATCACAGCTAGTTCTCAAACCCAGGTACTTTGATATGGGATGTGGGCATCCAAAGTGGCATCTTAACTACTTTATCAAATGTCCACCCCCAAATCTCATCATTTTTGAAAATTGATTATGTTCAAATTCTTCAAAATCCTTCTCCAGACTGTGTTGTATCAATTCTAATTTACTATTTTCCTTGTTCTAGATATGCAATAAAGGAATGGTAATTCAGTATCTTCATTTCTTGCAACAAAACTTTAGAATATAAAAGCCAAAATTAACTCAGAGTTCAGTTATCTAATTTTAGTATTGTTGAATTGGTTTTCCTAGAAGCCAAGACAGATGGGGATTCTTGAACAAGTGACTTACTGAGGGCGTACTCTCAAGAGAAAGAAAGTGAAGGAAGCAAATACAACAGAGGGAAGTTGTCAAGCAGGAAAATGGTTTAATGTGGAGTTCTGGAACAAGACAAAGTAGATACCGCCTTGAGGCAAGGGTTCAACATTTTGTATATCCATACCAGTCTGTCGTTGGTCAGTGGCTGACCCTGGAAGCTGGAATGAGAAGAAGGGGAGAAGAGTCAGAGCAAACTAACAGGGGTGTTATCTCCCGGCAAGGTGAAGGCCATTTTCTGGAGAGTGACCAGCTTTGAAGGTTGGCAGCCAACATTCATAGCATCTGAGTGATGGGAACACTTAGCCAGGTATATAGGATTTTGGAGTGCCATCAAAAAGGTCTACTAAAAGGAGAAATTAGTTTTCTAGAAATACTTCCAGTGATTATTAGATCTCGGAATTGGTCTAATAAAAGTTTTCTGGTTTGAATTCTGTATAATGTATTGCTTGAAACTTCACAATCATGTTTCAATTTACTAGAACAAAAGAGACTGGATTTTTGGAATAACCTGTTTAAACTGAGAAAGGATCTATACTTTTAGTGTATTACTACTAATAATATTTCACAGAACAGCAGTACTTATAAACCGAATCACTGGTAATTGGTAACTATAAGAAACAATACCAACATAAATTGCAATATTTTGAAATATTTGACAGAATAATGAGGATATGGGGCATTTCAAGACTTTCATATAATCTCTGAAATATTATATTTACAAAATAAAAGTAAATTACATTTATCAGACAAAAAAAAGAGGAAAACTTCATAAACGGAGATATTTCTCCAGAGAACTTTGAACAAAAACATGCAGCTTTTCCTTCAAAACACACCAAAAAAAAATTAAAAGCACTTCTCACTCTTAGGAAAATGAAGCTTACCTGGTTCCCACACCTCTGTGCCTCTATGGCAACTGGTGTCATGGCAACCGAAAGGCCCAAAACTAACACAACTTTGCTGTGTACCTCCTTGGCTTCCTGCCTACAGCTACATTATATAACTGCCTTGCTGGCTGTTTGCCGCTTTTGTCTGTAAGTCTATGTAAGAAACTGGGGGTGCAGAGAGGGGAAAACCAGTGTTGTGATGCAGTGGATAAGTTGTTGCCTGAAGTGCTGGCATGCCATGTGAGCACTGGTTCAAATCCCAGCTGTGCCACTTCATGACCGTGGAATATGGCCCAAGTACTTGTGCTACTGCCACCCATGTGGGAGACCTGCATGGAATTCCAGGCTCCTGGTTTCTGCTGGCCCAGCCCTGGCTGTTGTGGCCATTTGGGGAGTGAACAGGTAAATGGAAGACCTCTCTGTGTATATGGGTGTGTGTCTGTCTTCCTCCTCTCTGTAACTCTGCATTCCAAATCATAAATCTTAAAAAAAAAAAAAGGAAATGGGAGGGGTGCATGGTTGGGCGTGGAGCTCTCTCTATGTGTTCACCCACAAACACAGACATGAAGATGGACTTTCACGTAGCCTGACTGCCACTGCAGGCAGGTGGAGTTGTTTCTGTTTATTTTAGCTGCTGCTGTAAATAAAAAAAGTGTGAATCTGTAAAAGGCTCCTAAATTGTTTTTGACTTGTCTGAATCCAAACCTGGTTTTCCTGGAGCTGAGGTCCAGACTTGCACTCACCAACCCCAAATCACGTATTATTTTAAAAAGACCTACTACTGGGGCTGGCATAGTGGTGTAGCAGTTAAAGCCGCCACCTGCAGTGCCAGCATCCCATATGGGCACCAGTTGAAGTCCCAGTTGCTCCACTTCTGATCCAGCTCTCCGCTATGGCCTGGGAAAGCAGTGGAAGATGGCCCAAGTCCTTGGGCCCCTGCACCCGCGTGGAAGACCCAGAGGAGGAAGGTCCTGGCTCCTGGCTTTGCATCGGCACAGCTCTGGCCATTGCAGCCAACTAGGAAGTGAACCAGCAGATGGAAGACCTCTCTCTGCCTCTCTTTCTCTCTCTGTGTAACTCTGACTTTCAAATAAATAAATAAATCTCAAAAAAAAGACCTACTACTAAGTTTTGTGACCTTTTATGAGCATAAAAGAATAGAAATTACCATAATTAGTACCAGCTAGTTAGTCTAGAAACAATCAAGATCCTAAGCTGAAGTTAAAGCTCTGCATGTTGTTCAGTCTTAGAATACACAGACCTTAACTCTCATCAGCTTTTCCTTCCTCCATACTGCCTAATGCAGGGTCTGTAAACTTCATGCTTTTTCTATTTCTAATGACACATGTGACACATTTCTGATGACACTGTGCTACTCCACTGTTTCCACTTCCATTCTTAATTTTGCTCTATTAAAAGCAGTAGCAACTTCAAGGTGAAAGTGGAAGGTATCAATATTTATTGAGTATCTTCTAGGATTTTCTGAAGTACCTTTCATACCCATGATGCTCTTAAATCATAAATTATAAAATATTCCTTCTCATTCTACATTCAAGTAAAGTGAAGTTAAAAGAAATGAAATGACTCACCTGAAGTCATACAAATAAATGACTGGACAGATATTTGAGCATATATTTTCCTTTTAAAAGTTCTGTGTCCTTTCTATTCCCTCAGTTATTACCAAAATGTGATCCCAGGTCTAGTAGCATTAACATTGTCTTGGAAATTGTTGGAAGTACAAATGTTTGCGCCTTATTATGGACCTACTGAACTAGGTACTTTTGGAGTTGGACTCAGAAATCTATGTTTTAACAAGCCCTTTAGAGGATTCTGGCTCATGCTGAAGTTGAAGTATCTCTGCCCTACCTTATATTGCATTTTTTAAGTGAAAGAAACACATGAAATATTTGATCCCGATTTAGATACTTTGTAATATTAGAAATTTAAGGTTTTGTCTCATCTAATGTAGCCTTGAGCTTTAAACACAGTTTCTGTTAACAAGTTTTTTCTAAGGTTTTGTTTACTCTGTTTTTCTCCTGTGGTTTTTAAATAGACCTTTTCCCTGGACATCATGCTGTGTCTCTCTGACATTACCACAACTTTGACTTATTTATTCTTATTATTACACTTCTTTATTCATCCATTCATCCACACACTCTTCCATTAAATAACTTTTATTTGAAAGCCTTTCTTGTGTTAGATACTGTATTAGGCAGGTTAAATGCCAATCAAAGATGTCCATATCCTAATCTGAGATATTTTGAGACTGTTATGGGCAAAGGGGAATTAATGTGTCAGAAGGAACTGAGATTGTTAATTAGTTGACCTAAAATAGAGATTCTCTGGGATTATCTGAGTGAACCCAGTATAATCACAAGGATCCTTAAAAGTAGAAGAGAAAGAAGTGACTATGGCACAGAAACAAGATATGAGCGTGTTGGAAGGAGGATTCAGACAGACGTTACTGGTTTTGAAGATGGAAGAACGAGTCCTACTCCAAGGAATGCAGGTGGCCTCTCTAAGCTGGGAAAGGGAAGAAACAGATTCTCTTCTTGAATCTTGAGACAGAACACAGCCCTGTCAATACCTTTTGGTTAGCCCACTGAGACCTGTGTCAGACTTCTGATCTCCAAAACTGTAAGATAATATATTTATGTTGTTTAGAAACATTAGTGTTAATTTTTCACAATAGAAAACTTCCACAGTACTCTCTTGATCAAGTTCATGCTCAACTCTCAAGTAAGTAAGAAGCTTACATTCTCGTAAAAGGGTAAACCAAATACTGATCTATGGTATGTTTTTCAAGGGACTATTTGCCTGGAGGAAGAGGGATTTAAGCCTAGACATGAGAGTTGAATAGGATCTAAACATTCAAAGAGGGGGACATAGGAAGTATGTCTGTGAAACTACTTGCCCAAAGAGCAAGAATTTAAAGTCTGTATTTGAAGAAATGTCAAATGATGCTTAATGGCTCAGGGTCCTTGAAAGTTACTTCTGCAGAGCAATAATCTACTATAACCTTTAAGAGAAGAGTCAAGTGATTTCAAATATATATAATTTAGATTTCTGCACCATTAATTCAATAATACAAATGGTAAGTTATTTAGTAGGCCTAATTTTCTTCCCCCAATTCTTTCCTAATCTCATAATTTATTCATTTTTCTACTTGATATCTTTGTGAAAGACTTTGTAAGAGACAGTATGGGAGTCAAAACCAAAGGGAAAAAAAACTGTCTTTGATTACAACTAGTCAAAGTGATTCTAGACATTGAAAAATGACAAAATTTAATGAAAAGAGAAATTTATCATTTTAATTATATTTCCAATTGGCATGAATAATAGACAAAGTACATTTCAAATATAATATCAACTTTATTCTAGCTCCAGCTATTGTAGTCCATCAAAATTTTTCAGTGTAGTGGTTTCTTTTTTCTCAATTTGAGAGGCAGAGACAGTGAATGAGAGAGAATTCCCATCTGATGGTTTACTTTGCAAGTGGCCACATGGTTGTGGTGGTGCCAGGCTGCAGTCGGGTACTCAGTCCAGTTCTCCCAAGTGAGTGGCAGGGAACCAGGTACTTGAGCCATCACCTGCTGCCTCCTAGGATGTGCATTATTAGGAAGCTGGGATTAGGCTCCAGAACTCAGAATTGATTCCAAATACATACCCCAATATACAAACAATTTAAGTATCACCAAGTATCACCAAATAAGGGCAACATGTGTAACTCCTTCATTTGGCTTCCTTTATTTAGAGCTTTAAAAGGGGAATAACTTGTTCAGAATGAATCTTAATAAAATGATTAAAGTATGGAAGATGGTCTCTTAGAACAGGTGCCAACAAACTTGTTCTGGGCCAGAACATTAATATTTTTGTGTTTGTAGTCCATATGGTCTCTGGTGCAACAGCTAACTCTGTCCTTGAATTTCAAAAGCAACTGTAATCAATATGTTCTAATAAACCTTTACTTATGAAAACAGCTGGCAGGCCAATAACTTGCCATCTCCTGTTGTTGCGGATTTTCCCTCCTTCCCTTTCTTTTCCCCTTCCTCCTCCCTCCGGCCATGCCCTTGCTTCCTCCCTCCTTCCTTCCGTCCCTATTTCTGTCTAATATTTTCATCAGGCGACAACATATTTTTTTCCGTAAAGAGAAGCAGAAAGCCAGTCTTTTGTAATGTAAAACTACCAACTCCTGTCAGACAGGGTTGCACAGAAAGCAAAATAAGAAAAACGTCTGTTTTCTTTTTTTCATTAAAAATAATAAGTTCTATTTAAAAATCAACTTTAGGTTCCTTAAAAACCAGTTTCTTCCTTAGCATTTCTGTCATCAATGTGAGTGTGTGGGAAGAGAGGCTGTTTTTCTAAAATGCTTCTAAATGATAATTTTTTCTAGTTACAGATTGTGAAAATCATTTAAAAACACTTTCACAGTGTATTCTCCTGGATGTCATCTTCCCTTTGATGCAGAGGAGTGACTTTTTTATAAAGTATTTTTTAAATAGTTGCTCTCCTCAAGGCAAAGGTGCCTCATTCTAATCTCTTCTCAGCCTCTTGCCACACTTCACCTTCCTTTATTTTTCAAGTCTTTCTCTTGATACAATTTCTCAATATTTTATTAAGTGGGCTTGACCAAATGTAATATTTTATTCTCTGTTGGCACCGCTTTTGAAATCATAAAAGACAAGCATTCTAGGTCACAGGACTCAGTTTTTGTCTGGATTTAATTTCCGTTACACATTCTAATTAACTCAGCAATTTCTGCCTGATTTCTTTTTAATAAAAGGAACACAAAAAGCTCAAATCTATATGGTTGCAAGTAGACACATAAAGGGTAAAGATGGGTTTGCTTTAAGTGCTCAACAATTAACAATTAACAATAAAGAAAATAAATGGTATCCTGGAGCTTTCCCACAATACCCACAGTAGCAGAAGAGGGATTTCATATTGACTCTGATCTATCTTGATGTTTCACCAAACTGCATAATCTAAGTTGAACTTTCCATGCCTTCTTAATAATGCAGAAACCTCATAATTATATATAACCTTCCTTTCAGTGAACTTGAATCTCCTTAATAACATTTTTCTGTAACCACACCATTATTTTACTTTGAGGCTTTATTTTTTTCTCATAACTACAAACGAGAAAATGAGGCAAAAATATTCAAGATACATGACATGCATTCATAAGGCTAAGAGATGGTTGAATCATAATTGATGAATCACTTATTTCTAACTAATAGTCAATTCAATCTTGACTCTTTCTAAGGTTGAAAGTAATCATTTATTTTGTGGGGTGAGAAAGTTCCTTGTATATCCAGGACTGGATTTCAAAGAAACTATCTGAAATCAAAGAAAGATCTTTTCATAGGTAATTCTCTGTGGCTGTCTGTATTAGTCCATCAAAGATGCCACAACAAAATGCCACGGATTGAGTGGTTTAAATAACAAATTTATTTCCTCACAGTTCTGGAGGCTGAAAGTCCAAGATCAAGGTGTCAGTAGGGTTGGTTTCTCCAGAAACGTCTCTTCTTGACATGCAGATGGCTGCCTTCTCACTGTATCCTCAAGTGGTCTTTTCTCTGTGTGTGTGTGCAGAGAGAGAGAGAGAGAGAGAGAGGGAGGGAGAGAGACAGAGAGAGAGAGATCCGGTTTAACTGCTTTGCCTTATTAGGACACTAGTCCTATTGGACTACTAAACTACCTTAATAGCCTAACTTTAATTTAAGCACCTCTTTAAAGACTATCTCAGAATACAGTCACATTGAGGATTAGAATTAAACGAAATCATTTGAAAGGTCATAATTCATCCCATAATAGTATCTTTCATTTTTGCATGTCTTACAGTCATTTACTGCCTTTGTTCTGCCTTCTTTCTTCAAAGCTGTTTTAAAATGAATTACAATGGAAGATTGCTGTAATATCTCCCTTGGAAGCAAAGGGCAACTAAGCTTACTGTTCTGTGTAAAGATAAAGATTCAGTAATCTCAGGGTTCATCTCCTAAAAACAACTTAGTGCATGTGCAGGCGTAATCTAGCCCTTTTCACATTGCTCTGTGAGAATTGGGGCTAGTAGAATTAGTGACTTATTCCCAACTCTTGTGTCTTATGTGAGCATCATAAACTGGTCAGGTTAAGTTCTTAGCTTTAAGTGGAGCACCAGCTCTGTTTCATAGATCTGCAAAAGAACTCCCTGAAAGAATTTGAGAGAACAATCACCATATCTCCCCCAGGGCCATAATAGTTCATGTTCCTATCAGTCAAATGGAAAACCTTGTAAATCACAAGGTATAGGGGAGGGTATTCAGAATGATATTGCTACAGTAATGGAGAAAAATTAGTTACAGATTAAAGCCATTCTTGTCTCATCTAGCAAAGTTTTAAAGCAAGCTTGAAAGGGTCAAAGTGTTTCAAATCAACTACAACAAAGAAAAAAGTGCAGCAGTATCCAGGACATAGCAAGGGAATATATGCAACTTCTGGCATTCAATTAAAAAAAATGACCAGGCCTTCAAAGAAGCAGAAACATATAGAACATAATAAGAAAAACAAATTGATAGTAGGATGTAAATATTACATAAATGTTAGCTGAAAAGTATTTTAAAACAGCCATCATAAGTTTATATGTTCAAAAAGGTAGAGGTAAAATTGAGAATACTGACAAGAGGCAAATTCACAGAAAGGAAAACTACAATGTCTGACACATACAGAAAAATACATTGGCAGCATCAACAGGAGAGCCATTGCCAAAAAGAAGAGTAGTGAACTTGAAGACATAACATAAGGAACTGCAGGATAACATCAAGTTGTCTAATATGTATTTAACTGAAGTCCTCAAAAACAAGGAAAGATGATGTGGCCAGAAAAAGTATTTGAACAAATAATGGCTGAAAATTTTCCAAATTTGATGCAAACTGTAGTCCCAAGAGACACAAAGCTCTGCAACCCTCAATCAGAAGAAACATGAAGAAAAATACAGCATGGCACATTATAATCCAATTGTTTACATTCAATGATAAAAATATTAGAAGGACTGAGAGACACCATATATACAAGTACACAGAAATGATGCTAATTACTACAGCCAACTTCTCAGTGGAATACATGCCATTGAATAGACAATGTAGCAGCATTTTAAAAATAATGGTTAAAAAAGAAAAACTATAAACCTTGAATTCTGTGCCCAGTGAAAATGTCTTTCAAAACCTGAAGCGAAATAAAACATGTTTCACATTAGAAACTGAAATAATTAATCACGAAGCAGATTTCTACTACAAAAAATGTTAAAGACACTCTTCAGGTAGAATGAAAATCATACCAGATAAAAATCTGGATTTTCCTAAAGGAAAGAAGAGTACCAGAAATGATAGATTTAAGAGCTTCTGTTATTTGCTTTATTTTTAAAGAAAATAATTGTCTCTTAAAATAATAACGAACAATGTATGGTTCAAAGCTTAGAAGTAAAATGCTTGACATCCAGAGCATAAGGACCAAGAGAGTGGAAATGGCAGTATAGAGCTGCAAGGTTCTTATACCATAGGTGAAATAATATAATGTTACCTTAAGGACTGTGAAAGCTTAAATGTGTGTAATATAAGTTGTAAAACTAACAATTACTGCTAGTACTACAACAAAGGAGATAAAATGAAATCACAAAAAATCCTCAATCCAAAAAAAATAATTGATGGATGTGGGGAGCAATCCGGACTAGACTGAGTTAACTGGAATTAAGACTTATTCTATGCATCTGCTCTCCCACAATATGGCGCTGGGAGAGAAGTAAACAGCTTCTGCACAGCTGCCTCCAGTTCAACCAATAAACTGTAGGACTTGCTCCTGATTGGAGGAGAGCAGCGTACTCGGCGTGTGGGCAGCCGAGTTGGGATTGGCAGAGGAGGACTATAAAGGAGGAGAGAGACGGCATGCACCAGGAACATCTATGGGGAACATCTATGGGGAACATCTAGCTGAAGGAACACCTGTGCAGCCCCCCAGAGAGCCGGCCGGCGGTGTGCCGCTCCCCTGCGGAAGTGGGGAATGTGGCCAGGGGGAACTGCCCTTCCACGGAGGTGGAAGGGATAGTAGCCAACCCGGGAAGAACCAGCAGCAAACCCGGGGAGGGCCGAGCAGACGAAAGAACAGCGCAGGGTCCTGTGTCGTTCCTCCACGAAGAGGGGGAGCGACAATGGATTCTTTTTTAACAAAGATTTATTTATTTATTTGAAAAACTGAGTTAGAGAGAGAGAGAGAGAGAGAGAGAGAGAATGAATGATCTTCCATCCTCTGGTTCATATCCCAAATGGCTGCAACAACCAAGGTTGGGCCAAGCCAAAGCCAGGAGCCTGGAACTCCATCCTGTTCTCTCATGTGGGCATAAAGGCCCAAGAACTTGAGCCGTCTTCTACTACTTTCCCAGGTGCATTAGAAGGGAGCTTGATCAGAAGAGGGGCAAATGGCACTTGAACTTCAACCTATATGGGATGCCGGCATTGCAGGTGGCAGCTTAATCCTCTGTGCCACAAAGCTGATCCCTTGATGGATTTATTACACATGATCTTAGCCAAAAGGCCAAGAAGCAATGATAGATTTATTAAACACATATAGTCAGGTGGTAGATTTAAATCCAATCATAGGAGCGTACATTTGGCACAGCAGTTAAAGTTGCCACTTGGAATGCCTACATCCCATGTTAGTGTCTGATTCAAGCCCAGCTACTCCATTCCCCATGCAGCTTCTTGCTAATCTTCACCCTGGGAGGCAGCCGCTGAAGGCTCAAGTACTTGGGTGCTTGCCACCTACTTGGTAGACCTGGATGGAGCTCTGGGCTCCTAGCTTCGACCTGGCCCCAGCTTAGTTACTGAAAGCATTTGAGGAAAAACCAGCAGATGGAAGATCTCTGTCTCTCTCTCTCTGCCTTTCAAACAAAATGGAAAAGAACAATTTTTTTTTTCTTTCTTAATGGAGAATGGGACTGGGAATGGGAGAGGGAGGAGCAAGTGGGGTGGGAGGGCAGGTATGATGAGAAGACTCACTATATTCCTGAAGTTGTACTTATGAAATTTGTACTCATTAAATAAATGGTTTCTTTGGGGAAAAATCATAATTACTGTATTATATATTCTGAAATTGGTAAACAAGAGGCTTTAAATGTTCTCACCACAGAAGCCAGCATTGTATTGCAGCAGGTTAAGCCTCTGCTTACTACACCAGCATTCTATATCAGAGTGCCAGTTCCAGTCCCAGCTGCTCTGCTTCTGATCCAGCTCCCTGCTGATGTGCGTGAGAAGACAGCAAAAGATGGTCCAAGTAGTTGTACCCCTGCTACCCACGTGGAAGACCAGGATGGTGTTCTTGACTCCTGGCTTTGACTTGACCCTGCCCTGGCCGTTGTAGCCATTTTGAGAGTAAACTAGCAGATGGAGGATCTTTTTTGTGCTCTTTCTGTACTCTGTTTTTTCAGATAGATAGATAGATTGATAAATGAATGAATGAATGAGTGAATAAATAAATTTAAAAATGTTCCCACCATGAAGAAATTATGAACATCTGAGGTTATAGAAATGCAAATTAGCCTGATTCCATCGTTTCACAATGTATATGTGTATGGAAACATCACATCATACCCTGGAAGATATGCAATTATAATTAGTCAAACAAAATAACCATAAAAATTAAAATAAAACTATCAATATCAATAACTAAATTAAATTTAAATGCTCTAAATATCTCAACTCAAAGAGATTGTCAGATGGAATAATATTTTAGAACAAGATCAAACCATAAACGAACCCAAGAAATATACCTTGAATGCAAATATTAAAATAGGCTAAAAGTGAAGAATGAGAATAAATAGACCACACTAACGCTAATAAAAAAAAATAAAAAAAAAGGCCAAAGTAGCTAAATTAATCTAGAAAAATAGATTTTAATCTAAGAGTATTATTTAAGGTGAATCAGAAGCTACTTTTAATAACCTGAGAACTCTAGAGCAATAGAATATGGTGAATTAACAACTCAAACATGAATTCTGGTCACTGTGCACTTCTGTTTTTTCCTGATATTTTTCATATATGTGATAATAGCTTAAACTAGAAGATCCTTAATTCCTGAACATTAATGGAATTCGGCTCTCCATCTCCAAATATTTTCAAGCTGTTCTACAAATCTAAGATAATTATTTTGATGAAAATTTTAAATGGGGTAAATATGGCCTTTGCGATCATCAAGTCTTGTAAAACTGGACTTCTAGAATTTTAGGCCATTATCCAAAGCACTATTGAATAAAATAATTATTTCACAACTCCATGGAAGTATTGTTGAGTTCAGAAAAATTTTCTCATGAAAATCCTATTAAACATTTGAGAAAAAAACAGTGTTCATTTTAATTCCTACATTGGAAGGTATACCTAGAGAGAGATAAGGGAAACCTGTTTCAGTGCTAGGCAACAGATGGCAAATAAAAGACATTATCATATAGCATCAGCTTGGCAGGGTTAATTGTTCAAATATATTTTAACAGCTGTTTAAGTAAATAGAAACACAGAGTAGGTAAAAAAGTTAAAAGTTTCCAATGATACTATGGAGATTAATTAAGGGATTGTTCAGTTTTACAGTTATATATTTCTATAAAATCCCATCCTTGTCTCAGTACTTAATAGTTCCCCGTGAACTTTTAGCACTTTTGAAAACAGTTGTCTTTTGTGTTGGTACTTTGCTTATCTTAAGAAACCACCAGCAGTCCACAGCTATCTCTTGGGAGAAAGTAAAACTCAAGTTGAATGAGGCCAAGTCAGTTTCTTGCTAGAGGACTGAGTGTTCTCAATGCTGATAGACAAATCCTAACTGACTTGTGGAACAGACTGGGCAGGCTATGGGATTTGAAGTCACAGAGAACAATAGGGTGATGTGCTGAGAATAATGGCCCAGAGTCAGGAGACAGGTCTGGGTTCTGGTACTGGCAGTTATAGGAGATCTGGTAAGTCACTCAACATCTCAGGCTCATTTTCCTTATGTATACACACAAGGAAATAATTCCTGACCTGTCATCTCACAGGTCTTTTTTGAGAAACAAATTAGGCAAAACACAAATATTTGATAATAAATATAACAAAAAGTAGAAATGGACAACACCTAGGGAACAATGAATTATTTGTGAATTATTCTAAATTAAATTTTATTGTGTTTAGTATTTTACGTTTGAGACATTTTATTATGTTCGTCATTTGTAATTTTGTTAATCAATCATTTAAATTGTATAAAGAGAATATTCCTAGTTTTCTAAAATGGAAACTGATAAAGGATGGCCCAAATTCAAAACCTATTTCATAACATAATCAGAATCATAATTTATCTCTTGTGTAAGGAAGGCCTTGCCTTTCAGTTTGAGCTTTCCCCAAAATGTAATGCATTATATTCTCAGGTAATGAATGAGTTCCACTTCTGTGGATTACAGAAAAGATAATTTCCACACTGAATGGAGGAAATAAATAAATATTAAATAGGTCCTGAATGCCAAAAGGTCCATATCACATACACACAAAAATGCTAGTGAACCCTAGGACCTAGTGGTTTTTCTTCATAATATGGCTTAGCCTTGATTTGCAAGTGAAAATCAAATATGAGGAAATTGTCGGAGACAGAGGAGAAGGAGGCTTTTCATGAATTCTGTTTTCTCTGAGCTAAGAAAAGTAATGTATTACACCATCGTTTGGATGGGGTAAGTGAACAATGTGGTCTCCAGGTGACAATGGCGGTGAAAATTGTGGTGTCCAGTGTAAATAGTTGAAGCTGGCAACCACTACTCCATAACAGGAACCAAACCTGGTGAATATTTGGTAGACATAAAGTTAACATAACAAACATGCACACACACAATACTTATTTTGCTTAGGAAATAATTACTTCTATTTCAGCACATTTAAAATTTTAAAATATGTACTTTTCAATGTCAATATGTAGGTATAATTAATAAAATTAAATTCTCACATCTATGCATAATCCAAACAATGAAATAGACCTGAGGTTACCTATAAGGTATTCATGTTCATAGAAGAAAATCTTTCAGCAATTTTATTTGGAAGATAGGCAAATATTCCCTACAGGTATATATTCAGTCTTAAATAGCACTTTAAAAATTTTAAATTGTTATAAACCACTGTGTTTTCCATTGAATTCCTAAAAAAGACATTAGTGAGAAAGACTGTAATATATGAATGATGCTAACACATATATTAATAAGAAAGATAGTAAAATAGTTACTTATGCTCATAAAAATCATATAAAGCAGGTACCATTATTGCTTCCATTTCATAATAGGAATTTGAGATGTAGACAGATTAAAGTACTTGCCTAAGGTCACAAAAGTAGATAAGCCTGGATTTGAACTAAGCCATTCAGAATTAGATTATAGCTGTATGTGAGGGCTGTATGGTAGAAACCATAGTAAGGAATTTTCTTGCATGATTCTGCTTAATCCTCTATAACTCCATTAACTCAGGACTATTATGATCCTCTTTGTAGATGGACAACCCGAGATTAGAGAGATCCAAGGGATCCCTGTTAGGATATCACAGATCTAAGATTCTCCCCAGGCAGTCTAACTCCATAGCCAATGTGTTTAATTCCTGCACTCTACTGCTTTTGCAAAAAAGTACTTAAAATTACTTGTGCATAGAAATACTGTGATCAGCTTATACTTTATCACAATGGAGGAATATAAATCCTTCCAATTCTCAAAATTTTATTTTAGTTTTCGCTTGTATTGAGTTACTTTCTTAGTAACATTTTATTATAAATTAAGTAAATATAGTAAATAAGTAAATATAGTAAATTAACATTTACTATAAATTAAGACTTTTAAGAACATCTCATTTGAGCACCATGTTGAGTTATGTAGACTTAATATTCTCTCAATGTGTTAGTATAATACCCTTGAAGATAGGAAACTCTGTGCTGTTAAAAATAACCTCACAGTAAAAACTTATATTCAGAAGGAAAAAAAAAATCTGCTACTAGAGAATTGAAAGGCAAGTAAGCTGTAAAAATGCATTTTCACAATATTATTGACCCTTATTTTATTTTTTCAATAGAACGAAGGACAGTTATTTACTGACATTTTCTGAAGACACCAGTCTATCTCATAATTGCTTTTTCGAAAATATATATTCTACAAAATCACTTCTATGATATTCCTGCCTACAATGTGTAACCTGAAACTAATCACGAGAAAACATCAGACTAAGTTAAATTGAGGACATTCTACAAAATAACTTCTCAGGACTCTTCCAAAATGTCAGTTATGAAAAACTAAGAAATCATTCTAGATTAAAGAATAATAAAGAAACATGACAGCTAAATCCAGCATGTGATTCTTTTTTGAATCATGAACCAAAGGGAAAAATGTTTCTTTTGCTAAAAATAATATATTTGGGGGACAACTAGTTAAATTTGAATCATATCTGTGGATTAGCTGATAATATTATATCAGTTATTGTCTTGATTCAGATAATTATGCTGTGGTTATATGAGAGCATGTCTTTGTTTTCAGGATATCATTAAGAGTAAAAAGATATTTTTATAAGTCTGAAATATTTCATAAAAATATTATGTGTGTATGTGCATGTGTATGTATATATATATTTATTTATCACTGTCTACTGTTTTATGAAACCAATTTTACACACTGTAACACATTATTTAATTGTATGTAGATTCATCAAATCCCAAGAGCCAATTTGTTCATTTTTTAGGCATTAACATTTTAGGAGAAATAAATATAATATTGGCAATGTTGTTTCCCATACTCTATGAAAATTCTAGCTTTGTAGGATTACTTCCAAAAACCACAACCACAATTGAAATCCTGTTACATTCTAGAAGTTGGTTTCACTTTTCCAAGCAATAACATGCAAAAGATGGAGTCTGATGACATTCAATCTACTCAGTTACCTCCCAGCACTCATCCTTGTCACCTCTAACCTCTGATTTCACTGGTTCATTAGGAAGCTCTGAGTATTCCAGAAAGTCCTCAAGAAACTGGTCTGTGATTGGCGCGTGATTCAGAGTCTGTCAATGTACTAATGTTGATGGGCCTTCTGTGTAATTGTGAGTCTTAAATTCTTGAAAACCTCTAACTGTGCCCTTAAAATAATCCCGGAAACATTGCTCTGATTAAAATAGGGACACTTGTGTTCTCTGTCCTCCAAACCATGTCTATTTTTTAAAAATTCCACTTTTCTTGCTCTATTAGCTTCATAAATGCCAAGAATAAGCCCACTTTTAAGATCACTTTTAAGTAATAAATTACTTAAAAGATCACTTTTTTTTCTTTTCTTTTTTTTTCTTTTTTTTTTTTTTGACAGGCAGAGTGGACAGTGAGAGAGACAGAGAGAAAGGTCTTCCTTTACCATTGGTTCACCCCGCAATGGCCGCTGTGGCGGCACGCTGTGCCTATCCGAAGCTGGGAGCCAGGTGCTTCTTCTGGTCTCCCACACGGGTGCAGGGTCCAAGCACTTGGGCCATCCTCCACTACTTTCCCGGGCCACAGCAGAGAGCTTGACAGGAAGAGGAGTGACCAGGACAGAATCTAGCACCCCGACTGGACTAGAACCCCGGGGTGCCAGCGCTGCAGTCGGAGGATTAGCCTATTGAGCCGCGACGCCGGCCTAAAAGATCATTTTTAACTAATAACTTTTTGAAAACAATACAGACATATTGGTCAAATTAATTCCCATTTAATCATAAAATGAAAGGAAAATACAAGTAAATGAGCAGTTTATATTTTTTTATACATTGTAAAAAATAAATAAATCTTTTTCGATTCTCCCTTGAGGTAAAAACCATTTGTTAAATTATCTTCAGATCTGCTAACTGCGAATCTGATGCTCCATATAATAGGGGTGAGAATAAATAAAAGAGAATTTTAAATACTTCCAAGTCTAGTCTTTTGGAAAATATTTTATTTTACAATACTTATGCCACTGACTACAAAACCCTTAACTGTCCTTACTTTGAAAAATAGACATCTAAACTCTTAAGATGTTAAAGTCGCGTCATCTTAACTCTTTAACAAGAACCACCAGAGACTAAAGCAAACAATAAAAGTCCCAAAACAAATTTCAATTGAATACCTCAAATACAGAGTAATATCTTATTTTTAGTATAAAGCATTACTGTTTTGAAAAGTTTTTACAATGATTTTCTAAAATACAAGTAAGAATCAGTCTTCTACTTCCTACCTCTTTGTAATTACCTGTGAAAATTGCTTCATTCCATTTTCTATGGAAATACAAAGTAAATTTAAAAAAATTAAATAACCTGAACTTTCTGGAAATGCCACTTCCATGTCCATTGAGGACAATTGGGCTCTACTCTCTGGAGAATATTATCAAGAGTTATTCACTCTTCCAAAAAATTATGGTGATTAAGCCAGTGCTGCTCACGATATTTCAGTAGTCCACACTACACAGCTCTGTTAGTATTTATAGCTCTCACAAGCCAAGAGACAGAGACTCTATGATGAGAGAAGCATCTGACTATAATATTATGTTTTCTAAAATGCTCATACCTAAACATTTATAAATTGAAATATCTTTTTAAAAATATGCTTGGAATTGCATTTATTTTATATTAGAGCATTATAGTGACTTTGAAATTATGTTTGCAAGTAGATTCTATTACCTATACAGTTTATTTTAGGATATTAAATGAAGTATTAAAATGTTTATTATTAACAGAAATTATCATTTCCAACTGAGTTGAGAAACACTAACTTAGAATCTATCCTGATAGATGATCCAGATCTGTATGCAACTCCACAATGTAGTGTAGTCAGGTAGAACGTGTAGTAATGTATAAATGTAGCCTAGTCATTCCATCTCTGAAATCAAATGTTTCATTTCTGCTAAAGTATAGACTTACTGTGATGTACAGTATCATTTTTTAAGACTTCAAAATTATTTGAGAGGTAGAGAGACAAGTACACACACACACACACGCACACACACACACACATACACATACTCACACACAGAGATCCCATCCACTGATGCCCATAATGGTTGAAGCTTGACCAGGCTGATGCTGAGATCCCAAAACATAACCTAGGACTCCTATGTGGATGGCAGAGACCCAAGAACTTGAACCATCACCAGCTGCCTCCTTGTATGTGCATTAGCAGAAAGCTGGAATTGGCAGTGGAGTCTGAAAATGAACTCAGACACCCTGAAATAGCATGCAGAGGTCCCAGCTGACAGCATAACCACTTGACCAAATGCCTGCCCCCATTTCTTAAAATTTTATGAAAGCTCTCTCTTGTTTAAAAATGTAAGGAATTTATTTGTACCTAATTTCTTCATAATCAATGAGTGGAATTTAGGTACACTTACGCTACAATTCTTCATTATTATGGTTTGTGCTATCACAAATAATAAATAAATAAAATGTATTTAGTTTACTCTTTAGGCATTTATAAAATATGATTTAGGTGTGCACCTGTACTAGCGAACCTCAATTATTAATGATGCTTAGGAGACTTCATTACAATGAAGAACCAAAATCAGAGCACTATGATATACAGTCTTATCCTCTAATTTTAATATGGTGTGTAAAAACACTTGGTAGGCCAAGCTTAAAATGTTAGACTCCCCTTGGTATTTAATAATCCAATTCTGGAGGAAAAGAAAGGAGTCCTTGTTATTATTAACTTGAGATTGCTTAAGTTCTCCTTTAAACTGTCCTTGAAAATTTTTGGAAGTTTTATTGGAAAGTCAGATTCAGTTCTATGCTTATCAAAACCACTTAAGTAAGTTATCTTCTTCAATGAAGCATGAAACTTCACAAGGAAAACAAGAGGAGCAGTAAATATAGGAAGGTGCCACCCACCTGGCCAGCCAGATGAGCTAAATTAATTCTGGGTGAATCAATAGGTTGAAGCGGCTGTAACCCAATTTCATCCACCAGAAATACTTCTCCACAATGCCATCTTAATCCACTTAAGCTATTCAAATTGGCAGCAGGCATTCTCCTCTTTGTGGTATTATGAACTTCTGGAAACATAATTAGAAAGCAGCAAAATAGACAAACCAAAAAGTAAATAAATTTAAAAGATCTCTTTTCAGTCTTTGCTTTCTCATTGCTGCTATCACTATTGTTTAATAATTTTAGAGCATAGCTCTCATACCTTCCTTACCATTTCATGTTACATTTATTTTCATTCATCATTTAAACTCCCTTTCAATTTATGCCATATTTCCAATAAAATCTCACACTGTGTCATTGTTCTGGTGCCTATGAAGTCAAAACCCTATGAATCTGACATTGTGAAAACTGAACTGTAGGTTAACATGATGTCCTGAAACAGCTTTACTTAACTTGCACTACTTTTATTCTTTACTGACTTATTGAAATATAAGTCACATTCCATAAAATTAATATTAATATGTAATTCAAGTCTAAAAGAGACCTCATACTTGTAAGTCAATCTCAATCTCTACTCCCAACCCCATTATTAATCAACATTGATCTATAAATTTGTGTATTCTCTACATTTCCTACAAATGCAATGATAGCTTATGTCGGCTTTTGTGAACAATTTTACTTAGTATAATGTTTTCAAGATTCACCAGTGTTTTTGCATTTATTAGTCCTTCTTTACTTTTTATAGACAAATAATCTGTATAAACATATCACACTTTGTTTATTCACCAGTTGATGATATTTGTGTTCTTTCCATTTTGGGCCATTATAACTAATATGGTTGTGAACATTCCTGTGTAAGTTTGTTCATGGACATATGTTTTCATGTCTCTTGGATACATGCCTAGGGTATATTGTTGAATCTTACAGTAATTCAATGTTTAATTTTTGAGAAATTGCCAAAACTTTTTCATAGTAGCTGCACCATTTTAAATTCTTACCAGCAATGTACAAGGGTGTCAATTTCCCCACATTCATGCCAAATTTTATTACTGACCTTTGTATTATGGCCATCCTAATAGGTATGAAATGGTATATCATTTTACTTTTGATTTGCATTTCCCTAATAGCTAAAGGTGTCAAGTATCTTTTCATGTACTTATTCACCTTTTGTATGTCTCTCTATATTTGTACATATAAATTCTAGATTTGTATATTCAAGTATGTTTTCCATTTTTAATTGGATTACTTATCATTTTAATTGAGCCCTAAACGTTGTTTATATATTCCACATACAATCTCTTACCAGATATGGCTTATTTTATCCCATCCTGAGTTTTTTTAACTTCCTTGATTGTGTCCTTTGAAGCATAAACATGTTTAATTTGGATTTGGTTTAATTTTTTGGTCACTTGTGCTTTGGTATCATATCTGAGAATTCCCTGACTCAACACACTAAGATTTACTCCTGTGTTCCTATGATTTTCTTCAAGTTTTAGGCCCGTGATACATTGCAGTCTATTTTTGTGTAGGATGGGAAGACCAGATTCCATGCTTTTGTATGTAACTACCTTAGTATCCCAACACTTTCTGTTGAAAATATTACCCTTCCCCCCAGTGTCGATTGGTATGCTTGGTTTTTTTAATGCAATTTCTTTTCTTTTTTATTTAACTATAAACAGTTGACATACTAAATAGTATTATTTCCATTCCTGTTGTGTATTTTTAATGAGTAGGGAATGGATGATTAAAAATCGCAATATTGATCTCAGAATTCCCAACAAGGTACCCCATTTTGCTCTGTCTAGAGGAGAGGACAGGAGAGAGAATGGAACACAGGGAAGGTGAGGCATGAGGAAGGAATATCATATAGGGAGAAAGCAAATGTTCACATATATACCACATATTGGACATACAAATGTAATTTATTTCTTCATAAAATTACTAAGATTTACTCCTTTTGTAAAATATAAAGAATGGACTGATATCATGAGCAGGCTCCTACTTACAAGTCAACAAGGACATCTAACATAATTGGCCAAGATACACAGTGAAAGATTATACATGTGAGTGGCTCTTATTGATGCAAAATATATAGTTTTACATACTTAACTGGCATTGTGTCAGAATTGGCTATAAGATATTTCATGCACAGTTATTGTTCACACTTAGTGAAGATCTAACAGTAAGGACAAGAGTTTCCTTGGGAAAGCACAAAAATTAGTATGAGGTTCAATAAAAATTGAGTTTAATCTGGAAGTCATTGTGAGAATAAAACATGTATACAAAACTAATGCACAGGTAATATTTCTCAAAAGTTTCAGTAATGAAGAGAATCTAAACCAAAAATGGCCAGAAAGTGTCACTCTTACAAGACTCTCCTTAAGAGCAGTTAGTCTGAAATTAATTAGCACTTTTGTTTTCCTAATGAGTTTTCCTATCTTACCCTAATCTATATATTCCCACTTCAACACTCTGTAAGTCTTCATCTTTCTTGCTATAAAGAAATAATTCATTTGCTTCGAATCAGGAAAAACCAAGAGAGATCAGTAGAAAAACAATGCACACTGAAGTGCAATAGGTTATGGAGAGGCAACGTTGAAGAGGGCTGCTGATGACAGAATGGCGGTGTTTGCTTAGGGAAGTTTACTATGGGCACAGGGCTACATGTATCCACTCTACAGCTAATGTGTGACTAATGAAAAATACAAACAAACTACATGTTTTGTAGTATTTTTGAAAATATAGTACATTTTTACCTCAAAATATTGTGCGGGCTGGAGCCTAAGCAACACTGAAGAGTTAAGTCTGCATATGTATAGCTAATATTGGCCAACAGTGTAGACCAAGTCTTACCTGTAACCAAGGAAACCACTTCACTTGCCCCCTGCTGCTTTCACTGTCAAGACACTAATGTCCTCTTCACCTTCATCTTTTTAGACAACACTGCAAGATTAGCACAGAACATAACGAAAAGGCTAACAAGAAAGTTTTCTGGTTTGCATACACTCAAGCATTCCTGAGTAAGGGGTTGGGTGGCAGCCTTCTCAACTGTTGAAATCTTTACTTAGTATATACTAAGTTGATCTTCTGTATGTAAAGATAATTAAAAATGAATCATGATGATGAATGGGATGGGAGAGGGAGTGGGAGATGGGATGGTTGCGGGTGGAAGGGAGGTTATGGGGGGAAAAAGCCACTATAATCCAAAAGTTGTACTTTGGAAATTTATATTTATTAAATAAAAGTTAAAAAAATAAAAAAAAATTTTAAAAAGAGATGGACATTTCTTGATGGGGCCAGCACTGTGGCACAGCAGGTTAATCCTCTGTGTGCCGTGCCAGCATCCCATATGGGCACTGATTCTAGTCCCAGCTGTTCCTCTTCCAATCCAGCTCTCTGCTATGGCCTGGGAAAGCAGAAGAAGATGGTCCAAGTCCTTGGGCCCCAGAACCCATGTGGGAGACCCATAAGAAGCTCCTGGCTCCTGGCTTTGGATTGGTGCAGCTGTGGCTATTGTGGCCATTGGGGGAGTGAACCACCGGATGGGAGACCTCTCTCTCTGTCTCTCCCTCTCCGTCTGTAACTCTGCCTCTCAAATAAATAAAAAAAAAATTAAAAAAGAGATGGACATTTCTCTAAGGCATGCTTGTTATTATTCAATTGACTGTAAATGTAAGGGTTAGGGCTGGTGCATATGAGAGCCAGTTCGAGCCCCAGCTGTTCCACTTCCCATCCAGCTCTCTGCTATGGCCTGGGAAAGCAGTAGAGGATGGCTTAAGTCCCTGGGCCCCTGGGCCCGTGTGGGAGACCCTGAAAAAGCTTCTTGCTTCTGGCTTTGGATCAGCCCAGCTCTGATCATTGCAGCCATTTGGGGAGTGAATCAGTAGATGGAAGACTTTCTCTCTCTGTCTGCCTCTGCCTCTCTGTAACTCTGCCTTTCAAATAAATAAATAAATAAATAATAAAAATTAAAAATTAAAAAATAAATGTAAGGATTATTTCTGGACTTCTGATTCTGTTCCATAATCTATACATTTATCCTTCTGCCAGTACTACAAAATTTTGACTATCGTAGTGTTAGAGAAAGTTTGGAAATCAAGAATTGTGAGACCTCTAACTGTTCTTTTTTCAGTAATGCTGTCACAATTCAGTTACCTTTGCATTTACATATAAGTTTTAGGCATGGCTTGTTAATTTCTGCCAAAATGCAATAATGATTTTTTAAAATGAGGATTACATTCAATTTTCTGATGAATTTTGGAAATACAGCTATCTTAAAATTATCAAATCTTCCATCCATGAGTGTGGCTTGTTTATCCACTTATTCAGAACTTTAGTTTCTTTCAGTGATGGTTTATAATGTTCAGTTTACAAGTCCTGCTGGCATAAAGAATAAAGTTGATTTGTGAATACTGATCTTTTGTCTGGCAACTTTGCTGAACCAATTAATTCTAATAGGTTTATCATGAATTTTGCAAATATAGTGTTTACTTCTTCTTTTCCAAAGTGGATTCATGTTGTGCCATCTTCTATACCTAATTGCTCATGTCACTTTCTTTTAAATGTCATAAACAAGATTTTTCTTTGCCATCCTAGTGTAGGTCTGTTTTCATTGCTTCCAGGAATTGATAAACTCATCTTTTATAGAAAGCTTTTATTTAATAAGTATAAATTTCCTAAGTACAATTAACTCTCTCATCTTTAAACAGAATTATTCCCAAGTATTATAAGTGCCTCTGGACTTAGTGTTCACATGCTCAGGCTGTATCTTTCTTTTCAACCACCTTATAACAGAAAGTTTTAGATATAGTAGGTCTTGTAGTCTGTTTTTAGTCCATGAACTCCTTATATATATGCTTTACTCTACAAATGGCCACACTTGTTTCAGAGAAGAAGAATGTAATATTCCTTAACAGCAAATATAGCATCCCTTAAAAAGGGCTGATAATGGTGTGTCATTAGCCATTTGCCTAAAGAACCTACATTTGTTGTTTCCATTTTGTCTAATATAGATATTTTTAGGAATCATAATAGTGCCCACTAAGTTCTACATGCTTTATGCAGCACATAAGATGGTTGTGGATAGTGATTAAGAGGCATCATTGAATATCTGTGTTACATTGGATAAACTATCCTTTGGATTTCAATTTTCTATTTTGTAAAATGGTGAGTAACAGGGCTCTTCAAGGGTGGTAACAGAGAATAAGTAATAAAATGCATGCAAAGCACTCAGCATACAGTTTGACACAATGTAAGCATATTATGTCTTGTTAATTGTAGCATTTTAATTAGTTGTATTACTACTATTATTATTGTGTGATTGAATCACCACAAAAAAACCTTTCCTGCTGCCAAGTTGTATCAGTAAGGATTCAGTCAGGAAAACAAGTATTCCAGTAGGGGTAACTTCATACAGGTTGCTGAGGACAGAGATACTGGAGAGGATGACCACAGGGAAAGTTGAAGAAATTCAGATAATAAAAACTACAGGATGCACCTACTAAGACAGGGCTAGAAGAATAAAAATAAGAAACTATTTTATTCGATCTCTGGCATTGAGGTCATCAAGAGATAACTTGGAATAGGTAGTATCTGAGGACCCATCCAAGCAAGAACCAGAAACCTGGAGGAGGGGCTACCACAGAGGGAAGGGCCCAGGTGGAGCAGAAACAGCAAGAAAAAAAAGAAAAAAATTCCCAAGAGTAGCTTGAACTACAGGAAAGAAGCTGCGCCATAACTCTAAACAGAAAAGGAAGGAAGATCCCAAATTCTTCCCTACTCCTGGCCCCCCAATGTCTTCCTGTCAGCTGAAATAATCGTTTCACTGATTTAATAATTCTATTCAGTTTGTTGTATATTCTTCCATGCAAGGACCCAACTTTATCTTTATTAATTTATGAAATACTTGAGTCATTCTTCCCTTACACCTTGCCCTCACTTTTCTCCTTTTGCCTTAAGTAACCATTTAGACTTCTTCTTCATTTATGTTCTTACAAAATGTATTATTTTAAGCTACTTTTTATTTTAAAATTTATATTTAATAAATTTATTGAAGTATAGCAGATATCCAAAGAACATTTAATGAGTACAATATGTAAGCATGTAAGCATGGATCTATGCAAACACCCTGAGACTATAAAGGCAATCAAGGTAATAGGTATATTCAACACTTGCCAGTTTCCTTGTGTCCCTTTTATTTTATGGGGCTTGGAGTAAAAATATCTAATGTGAAAGCTATGCTCCTTAACACAGCTTGAGGAGCGCTGTACTATATTGTTAACTATAGGTGCTATGCTGTACAGAAGATCTCTAGAACTTTTTATGTAGCATAAATGAAACTTATTGCACAACAACTCATCATTTATCCCACTCCCAGTCCTAAGCATCTACTAATTACCTGCTTCTATAAGTCTGACTATTGTAGACAGTTCATATAAGTGGGATTCAGCAGTATATGGCTTCTGTGACTCGCCTAATTCATGGATATCTTCCAGGCTCATCCATGTTGTTGAAAATGGCAGGCTTTTCTTCTTTAAAGGCTGCATGATATCCTATTTTATAGATGCACTACATTTCTTTTATCCATTCATCTATCAAAGGATAAGTTATTTTTATTTCTTGGTCATTCTGAATAGTTCTGCAATACACACTAGAGTGCAGATTATATTCCAATTTCTCCACACCCTCACCAACATTTATTTTTTTATCATAGCCATCTCAACAGGCATGAGTCGATATTGCATTGAAGTTTGATTTACTTTTTTCTGTAATTAATGATTTTGAGCATCTTTTTATATGCCTTTTGGTCATTTGTGTATTTTCTTTGCAGAAATTTTTATTCAAATCCATTGCCCATATTTGTAAATGGAAGACTTGTTTGGGCTATGCAATTGTAGGAATTCTTTATATGTGCATATTTTGGAAATTAACCACTTATCATATATATGTGTATATATATATATATATGGCTTATAAATATTTTCTCATTTCATAGCTATCATTATACTCAATTGGTGAAACACTGAAAGTTTTTTCTCTAAAACCATAAAAAGGCAAGGATGCTGGCCACTTCTATTCAGTGTGGTACTAGAATGCCTGACCTGAGCAATTAGGGACGAGAAAGTAGTAAAAGCCACACAAGTAGTAAAGGAAGAAATAAATTGTCTGTTAGCACATGTCATGATACTAAATGTTGAACGCTGTAACGATTCCAAAAGAAAAACTGTTTGAACTAATAAACAAATTAGTAAAGTTGCAGACTACAGAATTAACATGCAAAAACTAGTTTTAAATCTGCACACTAACAATGAATCATTGAAAGTGATAGCAAGAAAAAGTAGCATAACTAACCTGATTTGATCATTGCACATTGTATACATGTAACAATTATCACAATGTATCCAATAAATGTGTACAATTAAAATAAGAATAAAATAATTTTTAACATACCATAACTTGATCCTTTTTTAAAAGCAACAAAAACAATAAAACACTTAGAAATAAGCTCAACTAAGTTGGTGAAAAACTTGCACACTGAAAACTAAAAAAAATTGCTAAGAGAAATCAAAGAAGACACAAATAAGAGGAAAGACATCTTTATGCATTAAATATTTTAATATTATTAAAATGTTCATAAATCCAAAATAATGAACAAATCCAATGTATACATATATTAATGCATTACAAATACATGCATGTAGAAATAGTATGCTTTAGTTCTCATTCTGTTTATTAATTTTTTCATCAACTTCCATTGATACTTTTTTTTTTTTTTAAACTTTTATTTAATGCATATAAATTTCCAAAGTACGACTTATGGATTACAATGGCTTTCCCCCCATACCGTCCCTCCCACCCACAACCCTCCCCTTTCCCACTCCCTCTCCCCTTCCATTCATTGATACTTTTAAGATCTACAAATGTTGCACATTATAGATCTAATATGTTGCTTCTAACTGCTCTTATTGTTCCAAGGTGCACATTTACAATATTTACCCAAACACTCCTCCAGGGATAGACATGCATTTGTCCCTGTCTTCCAAGCATACAGTCAACACTGTAATAAATGTCCTTGTGCATTTACCCTGATGTCCTTTATAAAAATTCCTCTGGGGTATAAATTCAATATTAAAATTGCTAAAGTTTGGATATGTATGCACTCAGTTTTACTAAGCAGTATAGATTACACAACTGAATGATTGCCCTGGCTGAACTGGTCATAGCAATATCTATGTCTCTAAATCTCTGAAAACATATGGTGTAATGAAGTTTTCTAATTATTTCCAATAGCATAGGTGGAAAATTGTTTTGTGTTAGGAAAACTGGGTATCCATATGCAGAAGTTTGCAACAAGATCTCAACTTCTCACCCCATGTGAACATCAACTCCATATATACGGTAAGAGAGAGAAATAACTTTCATTTGCTTGTTCACTAACGCCCACCTCTATCCTTTCATTTACTATGTAGAAATGCATCATTTGTACAGAAAGAAATCTGGAAACAGAGAAAAGATTTTTATTTGTTTTTAAAGATTTTATTTATTTGAGAGGCAGAGTTATAAACAGAGAGAGGGACAGGCAGAGAGAAAGGTCCTCCATCTACTGGTTCACTTTCAAAGTGGCCACAAGAGCTGGAGCTGGGCTGATCCAGTGCCAGGAGGCAGGAGCTTCCTCCAGGTCTTCCATGTAGATTCAGGGTCCCAAACACTTGGCCATCTTCCAGTGCTTTCCCAGGCGCGTTACCAGGGAGCTGGATCAGAAGAAGAGCAGCCAGGACACGAACTGGTGCCCATATATGGGATGGCGGCGCTGCAGATGGAGGCTTAACCTACTATGCCACAGCGCTTGACCCATGATTTTTATTCTTATTTTGTTTCCCAAACTAGTTTTTGGCTGAAAGGCGAGCTCTGTTAAAGATTTTGATCCAAACTGTTGTGATTGGGGAAATAAGGAAAATGAACTATTGTGTTGAAAGTTAAATATACAAATAGTGTTTAAAGTTTGTTTAAATTAAAAAAAATTCAGAAGAAAATGAAAGATGTATCTTACTCTTGGATAAACCACTATGTAGTAAAATTGTTGTTATTTATGAAAAATTCAAGAGTAATGAAAAAATTTACACATTACTATCACATTAGGATGGTAATCTGAAGGAAAATAAATGTGCGCTCTTTCTGGAGTGATGATATAAATATTGATATGCTTTTAAAATATCAATAGGGTTAAATAAATATATGGATACCATTTAATTTAAAATCAATCAGTGTTTGGGCAAATCAGAATGCTTAAATTTTAAACAAAGAGAAGAAATTTTGATCCAGACAAGGGAAAGCAGGAAGGAGAGAAAAAATTGATAAAGAAAAAATAGGAGATAGGGAAAATAAATATATCATAGCATACAATATTAATATAAATTTTTTAAAGTCATTGATTCATATCCTACAGAAGAAATACTTAATGTGAAATACTGAACATTTTGAAAGTGGGGAAACACTTTGTTGAGTGTTTCTTTTGCAGAGCAGAAGCTTCTCAGCTTGAGTAGTCCCATTTGTCAGCTTTGGATTTGATTGCCTGTAATTCTGGATTATTTAGAAAGAGGTTTTTGCCTATGCCAATTTCTTGCAGAGTTTCCTCAATATTCTCTAGGAATTGGATGGTATCATGTTCAGGATTTAGGACCTTGATCCATTTTGAGCAGTTTTGTGTAAGGTATAAGGTAGGGGTCTTGTTTCATACTTCTGCACACAGAGATTCAGTTTTCCCAGCACCATTTGTTGAAGAGACTCTCCTTGCTCTAGGGATTGATTTTAGCTCCTTTGTCAAAGATTCATTGGTTGTAGATGGATGGATTGATTTCTGGAGTTTCTATTCTTTTCCAATACCAGGCTTTTTTGATTATAACTGCCCTGTAGTATGTATTTAAATCTGGTAGTATGATTCTCCTGGCTTTGTTTATGTTGTATTAGATTGCTTTAGCTAATCAAGGTCTCCTGTATTTCCTTATGAATTTTAGCATCATTGTTTCTATATCTGAGAAGAATGTTGGTATTTTGATTGGGCTCACACTGAATCTGTAAATTGCTTTCAGTAGTATGGACATTTTGATGATATTAATTCTTCCATTCCATAAACATGGAAATTTTTTTCATTTATGGAGTCTTCTCCTATTTCTTTATTTAGTTTGTAGTTTTCATCATATAGATCTTTGATGTCCTTGGTTAAATTTATTCCAAGATATTTAATTATTTTGTAGCTATTGTGAATGGGACTGACCTTAGAAGTTCTTTCTCAGCCATGGCATTGTCTGTGTATACAAAGGCTATTGATTTTTATCTGTTAATTTTATATCCTACCACTTCACCAAACTTTTTTATGGATTTCAATAGTCTCTTATTGGAGTCCCTGCATACTAGGGATAAACACCACTTGGTCCGAGTGAATGATATTTTTATTGTATTGTTATCTAAGTATTTTGTGGAGGATTCTTGCATCTATGTTCATAAGGGATATTTGTCTATAGTTCTCTTTCTCTGTAGTATTTTTCTGGTTTAGGAATTAAGCTGATGCTGTCCTCATGGAGTTTGGGAGGATTCCTTCCCTTTTAGTTGTTTTGAATAGCTTAGAATTAGAATTAGAATTATTAAGATAAGATTATAAGATACCATAGAAATAAAAAGAATCATTAGTAATTACTACAAAGAACTGTATGCTAACAAATTGGAAAATGTAGAAGAAATGGGTAGACGCCTAGACACATACAATCTACCAAACTTGAGTCATGAACAGACCAATAACAAGATGGAGGTTGAATAAATAATAAAGACCCTGGCAACAAAGAGAAGCCCAGGACCGATGGCTTCATGCTGAATTCTACCAGACACCTAATCTCATTTACACATGGGAAAACAAAGGCTCAGGCAGGTTAGCTAACCTGTACTCAATCATGTAGTTTGTAGGTTAATTACTCTGATCTATCAGTGCACATGTATGCTCTACTGAAATATTCTGTACTCCGTAAATGTGTACAACTATTAAGTGTTAAGCAAAAACTATTTAAGGAGATGAAAATTTTAGCTAACCTGTTTTGATCACCGATTGAATACATGTATCTGATTATCATACCCCTTAAATCTGTACAATTAAAATTATTTTAAAATATATACTTTAGGCCGGCGCCACGGCTCACTAGGCTAATCCTCCGCCTTGCGGCGCCGGCACACCGGGTTCTAATCCCGGTCGGGGCGCCGAATTCTGTCCCGGTTGCCCCTCTTCCAGGCCAACTTTCTGCTGTGGCCAGGGAGTGCAGTGGAGGATGGCCCAAGTCCTTGGGCCCTGCACCCCATGGGAGACCAGGATAAGCACCTGGCGCCTGCCTTCTGATCAGCGCGGTGCGCTGGCCGCAGCGCGCTGGCCGCGGCGGCCATTGGAGGGTGAACCAACGGCAAAGGAAGACCTTTCTCTCTGTCTCTCTCTCTCTCTCACTGTCCACTCTGCCTGTCAAAAAATAAAAAAATAAAATAAAATAAATATATATACTTTAATATTCTAAGAAAGGAATTTGGAGGTAGTATTTGCTCAAAACAAGAAAAACTATGTCTAGATTGTATCTGGTAAAAGTCCTCTGTGTTGTTCTTTTTCCAGTCCAGGACAGATATCTTTAGAAAAGACATATCGTTTTAGTCTAAATTTGTGAGGGCTGTTCAATTTTGGTTGTAATTTTCTGGAAGTGCAGAATCTACTGGTCTCTAATAAGGAATCGTGTTTCTATATGTTCTGAAGCCTGACAGAGGCTTTATCCATTTACATCTGGTTATGAACCACCCATTTAGCATACAAACTGAGTGAAAAGTGGCATGACTTTTAAAAGAACTGAAAAATTACAAGTATTACCTATCCTCAGAATACTGATAATGCACATTTCTCTAGTGTTTGTCTTTTTAAACAATTTTGAGTGGTTTAGGAATTTTTATCAAAATTATTTCTTTCACTAAATTAGCAAGAATTCTTAGCAGCTTTAGTTAAGACATTAAACTTCTGTAGTAGAGTAAGAATAAATGTATGAACAAGGAAAAATAGGTATTTCTATTCCAGGGCATGGGTGAATATTGAAATCATTTGGAATCAACAAAAAAGTCTGTTCATACATAAAATTGGGCTTTCTAAAAAAGAAGAAAAACTATAGGATTATTTGAAAGAAAGTGAATATTAATATACAATTTTGAATCCACCCTTCTATTAGAATCATCTCCATAAATGAGAAACATCTCCTTTATTTAGAAAGCTAGTAGTTCAGATATTTCTTGACCTAACTGAGCTCCTTTCTAAGAATTTCCCTTAAAATTCACTGGAAAAGCTAACCTGAAAATAAAGAGATACTGAGATGAGTGATGTAAAAGGACATTTCCAGAATTCCAGATAATGAAGTAATCTAAAAGAGGTGGTATGGATAAGGGCAAGAAACAAAATTTCTCTGTATTTTATCTTTTATAAATAAGCAAAATAGCCACAAATATACACATTTAATGGGTACTTAAGAATATAACAACACAGATATTAACTCCTCTTATGTATTAGATCAGATTATATAATTTTATTGTTAATCTAATCTTTCAGTGTCTTCCAAGATATAAATAATATGTATTGCTGCAAATAAGTTTATATAATAAATGTGTGGTTGATGTTCCAACACTGGTTACTATAAGATAATAATACACAACAAACCAAGAATATTTTCTTTCATGGAGCTTTTACAAGTGTGTGTGTGTGTTGCATCATTCACCACGTAGTGTTCAGCCATCATTCTTTATATTGCTGCCTCCTTTTATTATTTGTCCTTGTACAGTAATTTATCATCCATTGTCATGACTTGGAACCAGTCTGCATTGAAACTCTGTGGAAAAGGACCAGGTGTTATACTATTAAGTGTCCTCTGCTGCCTCAAAACCAGGTGCTGCATGCATAGCAGATCATTAATACTGTTTGTTGAATGATTGCAGGGAAGTTGCTTTGCTGAACATTCTCATTCCCTTGACCAAGATGGGGTAAACAGATGCATCAGAGTACTTCAAAGTGTTCATGGAAAGTGGAATTAAAGGGTAAGTTCATTTTTGTGCAAAATTTTTTTGAAAACTGGACAGTTTTTATCATGATTTTAGTTACATGCTATTTTTTCCTTAAATGTTCCATATGTATTTATATTTTTAAAGATTCTTTCATATTTTAATTTTTAAAAAGTTTTAGTTAATTTTTAACAGATTCAGTGTGCTTTGTAGATACAATTCTAAGAACATTGAGGGGGCAGCAGGCAGGGGTGGAGGGAGGAAAGCAATTGCCATGCAGTTTTTAAAATAATATGCATTTCCACAAACTTTTTGAAGACCCCTTGTGCATATACTGATATAAGAAATACAAGACATATTCTTGCTTTGCAGCAATATGAGTAAGATATATTTTTATTTATTATGATATTTAAATTACAGAAACTCACTTTAGAAATTTGCTGATTTTAAAAAATAATTCTGACATATGGACATAATAGTTGAAAATTGTAATTCACTTCGAGCCAGGTTAGAGAAGTGACTACTTTGTTTCTTTGAAATCTACTTTTGCATTCTGATACACATTTATTAAAACTATCTATAGTTTATAAATTATCAAATCAAATGTTTTGCCAGAAAGTAGTGCTAATTGCAACCCTCCAGGGCCTTAGGCTGGCATAAAAATATTTGTTTTAGAATGTCTAGTTTCAAAATATTCACTGACACAATCTCTAAAATAGTGTCTTCAACAATTGCTTCCTTAAAATTTTGTTTTTTTCTGCAATTGGAATAGTATATTTATTTATTTGAGAGGCAGAGAAACAAAGAGACAGAGAAAGAGAGATCCCATCCCCTGGTTCACTGCCCAAGTGCTGGCAAGGACATCAGGAACTCAGGGCAGCTCTTCCATATGAGTGGCTGGAACCCCAGTACTTGAACTATCGCGTCTCTTAAAGCCTGCATAAGCCAGAAGATGGAATCAGGAGATGGAGCATGGGTCTTTTTGTTTTTTTAGGTTTATTATTTATTTTGAAAGTCAGAGTTGCAAGGAGCAAGGGAGAGCCAGAGAGAGGATTTTCTACCTGCTGGTTCACTCCCCAGATAGCCACAAAAACCAGAGCTGGGCCAACCCAAAGCCAGAAGCCAGGAGCTTCTGTCTGGTCTCCCATGAGGGTGCAGAGGCCAAAATACTTGTGCCATCTTCTAATGCTTTTCCCATGCCGTTACCTGGGAGCTGGATGGGAAGTAGAGTAGCCGGGACATGAACTGGTGCCCAATTGGGATGTCAGCATAGCAGGCAGTGGCTCTACCCAGTATGCAATTTGGATCGTAATCAATAAGCCAAACACCCTCTGTGTGACCTATAGTTTTTGTGCATAAATACCTATACATATAAGTTTAATTTGGATTTATCAATATTTTAGTAGAAAATGATTAAAACTAATGGAAACTAAAGTACTTCCAGTTTTTATAAGCATGAATTTTAGTATTCATAAAGGTTTTTAAAATGTATTTTATTTTAAAGGGAGAGTTAGGGGCAAGAAACAGATCTTCCATCTGCTATTTCACTCCCCTAATGTCCACAATGACCAGAGATGGGCCAGGCTGAAGCCAGGAGCCTTAGCCTGAGTCTCCCACATGAGTCTCCCACATGAGTGGTAGAGGGCCAAGTACTTGGCTGTCTTCCACTGCTATCCCAGATAAGTTAGCAGGGAGATAGATTGGAAGTAAAGAGATTGGGACTGCAATTGGTGCTTACATGGGATTCAGATGTTGCAGGCAGCCGCTTAACCCACTGTGTCATGACAACAGCCCCTAATTTTAGTATAACATCACAGATTTAAATATACCACCAATAAAAATAAATGATTTCTAACCCCTTAAAAGTAGCTTATTTAATGCCTGTTTCCTAAAGTCTAATTAAAATTCCATGTCAGATAAGCAGTTCTTTCTAATCCAAGTTTTTGAAACTTTACAAATACATTTATAAATATACAAGCAAAATGAATATAATTATTTTTAACTAATAAGCAATCTTCTAACATTTGTGTAAGTCAGAGGACTCTAACTGAGGCAAAAGTTGTAAAATGGAAGAGTTTCCATGCTGTATAAAAAGAATCAATTAAATAAATTTTAGTAATTGGCAGTTAACAAATATACAAAGAACATGTAAAACTAGCTTACTTTCTCCTTATTTATTTGTATTTGTATTCATTTGTAATTTTGGGATGTATATGAAATGTATGCATAGAAACATAATGCTAATCTGGAAATATTTTATAGCTTTGTTACAATATACATAAATTATATAAATATTCCATGTATATTATCATATTATTTACTTCTTGTCTAGATGAAATATAAAATCTACTGAAAGCAGGTACTATATCTTTTACTGCTTTATATTTCCCACAGTTCCTGCCAAGAGCAAATATTTGATATCTGTTGATCTTTTGATCACTAATCTCAGAAGAAAAAAAATCTCCCTCACTTTACAACAAGAATTAATTTTTAAAAACTGTGTAAGTAAATAATGAAATGTAGTATTTTCTTCACTTTAATTTGTTGAAGTATCCCTTTTAGCATTGTGACAAGCTATTGAGCAATGTAATTATGAGATCTCCATTTCGAATGAGGTGAGATTCTAAAGTGAGTAAACATGTCACTCTGAAAGCATTATACTTAACTCTAGGTACTTTGCTGTGTGCAAGATACCACTAAGATTGACAATGAATCGCAAAAGTTGTGAATGCCAACAAAAACAGAGAAAGACTTTGGCCGTCTTCCACTGCTTTCCCAGGCAGTTAGCAGAGAGCTGGATTGAAAGAGGAGCAGCTGGGACTCGAACCAGCCACTAAATGGGTTGCAGGCATTGAAATCAGTGGCTTGAGCTGTTATACCACAGTGCCAGACCAAAAAATGAAATCTTTATTTTTAGAATACAAATATCATATAATTATCTTGTAAATGCAAGTGATAACAATGCTTTTAAACTTTCATTAATGGACACTGGATAAATATTTGTTGAATATATTAGATTTGTTAATAACCTTCTTTTATGTTGGTTTCTTTTTTAAAAAATTTATTTATTTTGCTGAAAATTAGAGTTAGAGAAGGAGAGGCAGAGAGAGAGAGAGAGAGTAGCCACAATGGGCAGAGCTGTGCCAATCTGGAGCCAGGAGCTTTTTCCAGGTCTCCCACACAGATGCAGGGGCCCAAGGACTTGGGCCATCTTCTACTGCTTTCCCAGGCCATAGCAGAGAGCTAGATTGGAAGTGGAACAGCCAGGTCTCAAACCAGTGCCCATATGGGATGTGGCACTGCAGGCAGCGTCCATATCCACTATGCCACAGCTCTGGCCCCTGGTTTCACATGTGAACAAGGATAAAACTTTCCCTAATAGGTATCCTTTTCAATGCCTACCATAGAAAATCCTTTTAAAGTTATAAAGATATATAGCTAAATACATGTCATGTACATGCTTTCCTACCTTATTATATATTTTATAATAATTCATGCTAATAAATGCAAGAAAGAGTCAATATTTATGACATTGGGTATGAATCTTGTAGTTTGACATGAGCAGCAATATTAATTCACCTGCTTACTTAAAAGTGTGTATTTAACTCAACTCATGTGTATCATTTTATAGTCTGTATATCCATTTATCCTGAAGAAATTTACTAAGTGAAGGTATTTCATGATGCATACTGTCTTCTAATGGAAAAAAAGTTTCAGAAAAAAATTAACCCAAAAATGTATCTTTAGAAGTCCATTTCAAGATACCAACCTGTTTATCATGGGGAATTATCTGAGCAATGTTTTTTTTTTTTTCCACAAGAGTGTAATGAAAAAAAAATCTGTAGTAGAAAAATAAACAACAAAAAAGAAAGCAACAATAAAAACAAAAAGCAGAAAAGCAGGAGACCTGGTTCTCAGTTCCAGTTGATTATGACATTGAGCTGCAGTTCCGAGATAGCAGGCCTCATTTTCTCATCTGTAAAAAGCGGTGCTTATTACCTCTGTGGTCTCTGCTTGTTCTCAAGCTGCACATGTGAGCATTTGATAGTTCTGGAAATTGATTCATCTTTCACTAAATATAAGGGATGCTAGTTCCTTAAAATAGTGAATTTTCACTATTTAACATGTGATGACACTTTCTTCATCTAATTTGCCTTGAAAAAACACAAAATATGCACCAAAATGTACAGCTTAATTCTATAATAAAAGGCAAAACAAATACCCATCAAACTACTTTCCTGTCCAGATTTGGTGTATTACCACTACCAAATGCCTCTGTCTGTCTGCGGCTCATTCCTCTGATTTTAAGAACAACGATTTTTGGGGCCGACATTGTGGCATAGAAAGTTAAGCCACTACCTGTGATGCCGGCATCCCATATGGGCACTGGTTAGAGTCCCGGCTGCTCCACTTCCAATCCAGCTCCCTGCTAATGTGCCTGGGAGAGCGCAGAAAAAAAAAAAAAGCTGAAGGGTTTGGGCCCCTGCACCTACATGGGAGACCTGGAAGAAGCTCCTGGCTCCCAGCTTCAGTCTGGCTCAGCCGTGGCCACTGTGGCCATCTGGGGAGTGAACCAGTGCTTCCCCAATTCCTCTTCCTCTGGCTCCCTCTCCTTCTCTCTGGGTTTCTGCCTTTCAACTAAATTTAAAAAAAAATTTTTCTTTTTTCCCTTTTTTATTAAAATAAAGAGGATAGATTTCTTTTTTTTTCTTTTTTTTTTTTTTTTTGACAGGTAGAGTTACAGACAGTGAGAGAGAGAGACAGAGAGAAAGGTCTTCCCTCCCCTGGTTCACTCCCTCAATGGCCGCCACAGCCGGCGTTGCACCAATCCAAAGCCAGGAGCCAGGTGCTTCCTCCTGGTCTCCCATGCGGGTGCAGGGCCCAAGCACCTGGGCCATCCTCCACTGCACTCCTGGGCCACAGCCGAGAGCTGGACTGGAAGAGGGGCAACCGGGACAGAATCCGGCGCCCCATCTGGGACTAGAACCCGGGGTGCCAGCTTTGCAGGTGGAGGATTAGCCAAGTGAGCTGCAGTGCCGGTGAAGATAGATTTCATCTAATTCATAAATACAATTCTAAGAATAAAATGATACTTCCCTCCCTCCTTTTTTATATTTGTCTTTTAATTTATGCAGTAGTATTTTTAATTCACTATATAATCATAAGCGTAATCCTCCACTAGTTAAAGAGTTCAACAAGTAAAAAGTAGAATGATCACTGTTCTGCAGGAGTATAGACAAAGGCTATAATCAGTAATCAAACCCTAAGATGTTAATTTCACTCACATACGTTAAATTTTTTGTACTCTATTAGCTACCACAGATCAGAGAAAACAGGTGACATGTGTCTTTTTGAGCCTAGCTATTTCACTAAGTATAATGATCTCCAGTTGCACTCGTGTTGTTGCAAAAAAAGGATTTTTTAAAAGATAGGATTTTTTTAAAAAATAAGATTTTTAAAAAATATTTGTAAAAAGATTTATTCATTTGAAAGGCAGAAAGAGAAAGAGATCTTACATCTGCTAGTTCACTACCCAAATGGCCACAACAGCCAGAGCTAGGCCAGGCGAAAGCAAGCCAGGCACCAGCAACACCATCCTGCTGTTTTACAAGGGTGGCAGAGCATCAAGTACTCGTGCCATCCTCTGCTGTCTTCCCAGGCACATAAAACAGAAGCTGGATGAGAAGTGGAGTGTCCAGGGCATAACCAGCACTCCAATTTGAGATGCCAGCATCACAAGTGGTGGGTGGCTTAACTCTCTGTACCACGATGCTGAACCCTGTACTAAACATTTTGTTCTTGGAGAAGTAGGTGGTATTTAAAAAGAAAATACTTTCAATATTTTCGCCCCTTATTATTAGGTATTTCAGGTGGCAGATTATTTTTAGCTCTCTAGTCCACCATTTCTAGAAAACTCTTGCCTCTTTTTTATGTACTAATAGCATTAGAAAGAGCTGCTGTAGAAATGTGCATTTATCTTATATCATACAAAACCTGGTTTTTTTGAAGGCCATTCCTATATTGTCCAGTTGAAGGCTCCCTTCATTCTGAACTCAGTTTCATGGAGCTTCCAGACTTCTGATTCTTCTTCTGTATTTTCCTTAAGACCATCAGATGAATTGCAAAGAGGCTAAAAGTAAAGTCAACTAGCATGAGGCATGTATCAACCTTTCTATTCTCTGGGTCAGCTATTTTTCCTTATCTGTATCTAACTCCTTTGTCTTGTATTTGTTAAATGAGTTCACCCTATTATTTTCCAAATACTCCAAATCTTGTTTTCTCCTTTCCTTGATTATCTGCAAACTACTTGGAATCATTATTGTCTCCCAAACATTCTGTTTATTTCTGATTTGTAGCCTTTCTGAGGCATTTCCTTCAGACCTATGGTCAATGAGGGCACTCATTGTCTTACTTACTCTTGCTCATTCAACTCACTGTCCAATTGTTCAAGTTCTGATGTGACACTTGAGCATGCGCTCACTAACCCAGAAGAATGTTTCTCTATTATTTCATTTTTATAACACTATATTGTTCTAATTCTGCCCTATTTTCAGATTTATTTCTATTTATCTCTTTTAACTGTTCTTTTTTTTCTCATTCCACAATGGTGTTTCTTTATACACAGACTCTTTTTAAAAGCAAAAGCATCATGATTCTGATAGTTATTTTCTACTGCCTAACTAAACCTATCTCTCTTATTCAAATTTCTTCCAGGATTGAAAAATCTATAATTTTAAGTGCCAATGGGATACAAAATTCAAAACCACCCTATTAATATCAGCTGCACTTCTCTACTCAATATTTGTAAAGCAATAGTTGATTCTTCTCACTGTCCTCCATATTAGTAATCTGAGTGCTATCCTTTTCTTAAAATGTCATTCATATTTTTCTTTTACTTTCCATACCCATTGCATTAAGTAGAGTGTAAACTCAGATATTTTATTCAAGAGTCTATGACGTTATGGGCATGTGATAATTTGTCAATCTATGGAAATCTGCATAACATTGCATATACTAGGTATTTTTATTAAAAAAGTAAGATCATTATCTTCCATTCATTTCTTAAATGACTAACAAATGCTTCACCTTCTCATAACATTATAGTAGGATTGCTCCAACAATCTGAATTATATGTTTTGCTATTTCTGGAAATGACTCTTTAATTCATAGTTTTATCCATCCAATTATTCATTCATTTAACAAATATTTGTTGAGTATCTCTCATGTGCCAAATATTAGTATAAGTTCTGAGGTCACACTGGTGAACAAGGTAGAGTCCCACCTTTGAGAGAGCCTGCATTTCAGTGGATAAAGAAAATGAAACAATCCATAAACAAGGCTAAAAGAAATGTGAATTAGCCATATTTTTGTAAATGTAATTAATTGGGGGAAATTACATAGTTACTGTGCAACTATTTCAAAATAGATGATAATGGAAAACCCCTTTAATAACAGGTAAGCTCTAAATGATAAAAAGAAACTAGCTTTGAAATAACAAGGTGAAAGCATTCTAAACAGGTACACACACTAGTGGGATAAGTCCAAAGGTTGAATAAGCCTTTCTGTTTTATTGAAAAGGCCAGTGTTTCTCAAGCACAGTGAGTAAGAGGGAGAGGTCTGGGTGAAGTATTAGGTAAGGAAAATAACTTGGAAATTTGGCAACTGGAGTGCAGAGTTTTGTTGTTGTTGTTGTTGTTGTTGTTGTTGTTTTTGACAGGCAGAGTGGACAGTGAGAGAGAGAGACAGAGAGAAAGGTCTTCCTTTGCCGTTAGTTCGCCCTCCAATGGCCGCTGCGGCCGGCGCACCGTGCTGATCTGATGGCAGGAGCCAGGTGCTTATCCTGGTCTCCCATGGGGTGCAGGGCCCAAGCACTTGGGCCATCCTCCACGAGTGCAGAGTTTTAATTAAGCCTTAAACATAATGGAAAGCCTAAGCAGGAGAGGCCGAATCTGGTTTACAATACGCGAAGAATAAATGGATCTTGACAAAAGCAGAAGGAAGATAGAGGCAATTGGAGTAGTCTGCGCAGTAGATTGTGGATGTCAAGTTGCTTATCTTTGCAAAACCCAACTATTTTCCTTTGAGGTCCTTTAGGTAGTCATGCTTTATCTATCACACCTTGATTTTTTTCCCACATATTATTGCTTTACCCCTTAAAACACCCTTGCAGTATTAAACCTATTACATGAATGCTGAAAAGATAACAAATAGTTGAAACTCATCTTTGAACAACCAGTTGATAAATTTTACTTGTTATTATTTACAAACTGTATTCCTTGAATAACAGGTTTAGCTACCCTGCAGAAAGTCTCTGCATTATGATAAAAGGCATAAAATTTAGAGTTTTGAAATTATTTATTTATAGAAAATAACTGTCAAAATGCTTTTTTACCTTAAAATGGAAATATACACATTTTACTGTGAAGACAATTTTTAGAAAATCCTAATCAACATCTTCGTTTAAAAACAATTGCACACCATGAATCATGATTATAATTGTATGGAAACTGCCTTTAGCTAATAAACAAGGAGGAATAGCAAAATGTTTTGAATATTAACATGATTTGTGATTTAAGATAACTAATTCATGTGACTTTTTACCCTAATTCCTTTGTATACTGTAACCTCTCCATCAAGTTTTTTCATTTGATTCCATCTTATCCTTTTTAAAAAACATTGGTGCCCAACTTTGTCTCTGCACATATATTTTTAAAGCTGTTTTAGCTATAGGCAAAGTTTAAGTGCTATGTGCATTTCTGGCACTTCAGATATTTTTAAATGACGGTGAAACAAAGCAGCATGAAACTCATATTGATTCCTAGAAGATCATTATGACATTTGCAATTGCAGAAGTGGAAGGTAAGTTAATCAAATGCATTTACATTACATTATAACCAATTTCTAGTTAACCTTTCTACAAGGAAAAAAAAACTGATTAAAAGCCTTGGCAAATTTAAAGCTTACAATAATACCCTTAAGGTTTTTATCAGGGATACAAGGTATTTTTGTATAGGTAAGATTCATAAAATGTCTGAAGAATGGTGCTAGAACAAGTGAAAATTCCATCAGAATACCAGCAAAACTGAACATCCCTGACTCCTACGCTCAAACCAACTACCTTAGATAAAACTGAAATCAGGACACATTAACATTGAACTTGTGGATATAGAAGGTGATCAGATTCTACCAGGAAAACATAATATCTTACCTCATTCACTTTCCAAATTCTTAATTAGTCCTATAAATAACATTAACCATTCCATAACTATATTCCTGCAGCATATTGCTTTGATAGATATTTTTACTTATTTCATGTGGTATTACATTATAAATAGTTACTAGGTCATTTTCCTAATTTCCCAGACAAATGAAAAACTTTATCCAATATGTTTTATCTCAAACTTATATAACAGTTATGTGAGGCAGAAACAATTGGTAATCTTATACTATGGAAAAAGAAAGCAAGGTTTCTTCATCTAGCCACTAAGTATAGAGCTGAAAGATGAATATATTCTCTCCAATTCCAAAGCCAGGGTGTATTCATTATTGCCTAATGCCTTCTAGTCCTTCTAGCTCCTATTCCAGGTAGAGGAAATGACTTATTTTCAGTTAAGTTCTTTAATACCTTCAATCAGTGAATCCTGAGGTCATTTTAGGAATTATCCTAAGTTTCAATGATGGACCACTACTGTGGCATTTGATACTGGATTTGGATAAAATGTAAGAAAAAAATATACACATTCAATCTTCAGAAATTATGCTTTATCACCTTCCCGGTTATAATCAGTTGAAGTTGCTTTACCTAGTTTTCATGATGTACTTGCAGTTAGCATAATGACAAAGGAATTACAATCAGAAAAAAGCTTCTTGAATAAATAAAGAAATCCAAATGAAAAACAAAAAATTCAATTATGTCAAACGATGGGAACATATCTTTAAAATCATCATACACTATGCTAAATACACAGTTCAGTTTTAAAGTAACTTTTTTGTAAAGATTAGCTGTCAAGATATTTTTACTTTAAAATGTACCAGTGCATTCTCTTATACAAACGTACAAAACAGACAATTCTTTTCTTAGATAATATTAATGCCATTTGTTGTTTTTTTTTTAAAGTAATTGGGGCACATCATGAATCATGATTATAAATTTATGTAAACTGCCTTTGGCTAATAAATAAGTAGAATTAAAATAAAATGTACTATCAACTGGATCAATGATTACTAATTTGTATAGATTTAAATTATATCTGTCTACCTAAGGCAATCATTGATTTTTTTAATAACTGTGTTGGAACATACTTTTGAGCAATTACAGCTCAATTGCTATCAAATAGCTTAGATTTTAAAATGACGTTTAAAAATTACATGCTTGAACATTTAGAAAAATTAAAATCCTGTGTATTTTTGATTGCTTATTATATAGGTCACTGAACATTTTCTGAGTTTAATTTAAATAATTTCAACTGGTATTTTCTAACTTCCTTCAAATTCCTAGGTGTTAAGAATGAGGGTTAAAATAAAATATATCTTTTATATAAAGGGATATGAACAGGATTTAATTCCTCTCAAATAAAAAAGTGACCAGCCCATGTATTTATTCTTCATTTGGAAACACCTGAACTCAGATTAAAGAATATATTTGTCTGAGAAAGGTCTAAGCTGATTTCTTCTCTGAACTTCTGGGTATAAACATACGAGTATTTCCTATGCCATACATAAGGGAAGATGTCTTCTACTCTGACCTTCCATGCTCACTGCTACAATTAAGTTGGTTTTAGGAGAAAAATCACATCTATATCATCTATATCCAAGTAGCTATCAGGACCCAAATATTTGAAAAATTTAGGCTCAACATCCTATGAGAAATATCTATCCCTTTCTTTTAGATTGCTTTTACAGGGCCAATATTTTCATGCCTTAAATTGAAAGGATGATTAATGAGACATGCTCTTCTTCCTTGTAAATCAATGAAAAAATAATGAGGCCAAGCTTCTGAAACCTGACCTCTGACAGTGCCCCACCTATCTGTGGTGAAGGCTTTCCCTAAAATTTTATTTGTATCTGAAAGAATTGCTCAAAAGACACATAATTTTAAAGCCAATGCTGTTGAGACTCTCACTTCTACAAATGGCAAACCATTTAATAATGACCAGTTATCCCCCTCTGAACAACTAAAAAAAACTTTTAAATAATTTCTCATAAACATCAAGTAGACAGTGTAATAGGAAAATCTATGAAGAAGTGAAAATAGAAAAGTAAACTGAGATCTCAAAGCTATTTTCATCTTGAAGACATTTTCTGATGAGCAGAAATGAAGCTGCATTTTTGTTAACCACATAGGACAAGAAGAAAAAGTTCATGTCCTTCCTAATATAGTGAAACTGTTAACGCATTCATTGATAACTAAGAATCCAAAATGTTATGCCTTAAGGATAAAAGTAAACTAGATTTGCCATTGTTAGTTGTGGCTCTGACAGCTTGTACCAATGATCTCAGTTTAATAGTCCTCATGGGCACCTAGCAGAAGAGAAGCACCATCATACAGACCCACAAATTTTCTCACAAATATTTTTATAACAAAAATTATTGTAGACTTCCAAGTTCAGGTCCAGTATATAAGGAGCTAAGACAATTTCACTCCGTATTAACAAAGAGTAAAAGGTTGAACAGACTAAGAAGTCAATACCTCTTAGATCCATCAGAGAAATGAAGTCACAGAGCATTCACTGTCTCCAAAACTGGAGAGGCAAGCAGGAGGATACACAGATCACAACTTACCAGAACAGAAATCCATGAATGAAAATTTTGATAGGAATTAGTATTGGGGAAGATAAACCTAAAATGTAAGCAATGAATGGCTGGAGGCTCAGTGTAGACAATTCTGAGAGACTGGGTCTCTAGGGCAACCTAGTCATAGATGATGTCCCACACTTGTATGAGTTTTACCTCCAGGATCTCTATCATGTTCTCATAGTGCGTTTAAGAGAAAGAGAAAAAGACCCTTGTGCTTCCAATAGGGGAAAAGGAAAAGAAATAATTTTAAAATATGTGAAATAAGACAGATCCAAAATGATAAATATCATATATATTTCTGATTTGTGGTAGCTAGCATATAGAATACAAAAAAAAAAAACCTGAATGCATTAGAGTGAAATTGATATCTTAGGATTTGATTATTATTTATAACCTTGGCTATATTCCTGTGGAACAGTGGTCTTTCTACTTTTTACTGTTGAATACTATATTTAGTGGAGAATCATGCCTCTGATCATAAAGTAAACTGAAAATATGTTATCACAAAAATTAAAAGAATAAAAGTAAAAAAGGATGCAGGAGGGAAGGAAGTATCACTATGCTCTTAGAATTGTATCTGCAGTATACGGAATCTGCTCTCTTTATATTGATTTTATTTTTTTAAATATTTATTTTATTTGAAAATCAGAGTTACACAGAGAAAGGAGAGGCAGAAAGAGAGAGAGAGGTCTTCCATCCGATGGTTCACTTCCCAGTTGGCTGCAATGGCTGGAACTGTGCCTATCTGAAGCCAGGAACCAGGAGCCTCTTCCAGGTCTTCCATGAGGGTGCAGGGGCCCAAGGACTTGGGCATCCTCCACTGCTATCCCAGGTCATAACAGAGAGCTGGATTGGAAGTGGAGCAGCCTGGACTCGAACCAGCATGTATATGGGATGCCAGCACTTCAGGCCAGGGCATTAACCCACTGCACCACAGCGCCCGCCCCTCTTTATATTGGTAAAACATATTTGAAAGAAATATGCCAAAACGTTTTGTTCTAATAAAGACTTGCCTGGAAGATAAATGATTTTACTAGAACCTATACGGTTGGGATTATATTAGATAATATAGGATGGGAAATAACCAGCTCTAATTCTGTGTAGCCTTCCACATGAATGAATGGAAATATCAAATTCCAGCCTCTTCCAGTTATCCTGTCCTGAGAAGGGTAAAAATAAACAAGCAAACATGAGATGCACTATTGAAATGCTCAGTTCAGGGGCACAGATTACCAAAATATCAAGATCTAATCATAGTACTATAGAACAGCACCCCCCCAACACATACACATACTTATACACTCTACCACTACATTACTAATGGTCTATTTACTGTAGTTATGTTTACACAATCCATCTTTTCCACCTCTCAATGAAAACGTGGCTTACTAAAAGACAAAAAAAATACATTTTGAAGAGACTAAAAAAGTATGAAAACCACAGTCACATATGGCAGGAGTATTAGAATTATCCAACCAGTATTTTTAAAGGAAATTGAATACTATGCTAAGGGTTTTAATGGAAAAAAGACAATATGTAATTGCAAATTGATACTATGAGGACAGAAAAGTAAATTCTAAGAAAAAATATAAAATAAACACTAGAGATAAAAATTTGCTATAAGGCCAGCTCCGCGGCTCACTAGGCTAATCCTCTGCCTTGTGGCGCCGGCACACCAGGTTCTAGTCCCGATCAGGGTGCCAGATTCTGTCCCGGTTGCCCCTCTTCCAGGCCAGCTCTCTGCTGTGACCAGGGAGTGCAGTGGAGGATGGCCCAAGTACTTGGGCCCTGCACCCCATGGGAGACCAGGATAAGTACCTGGCTCCTGCCATCGGATCAGCGCGGTGCGCCGGGTGCAGCATGCCAGCCACGACGGCCATTGGAGGGTGAACCAACGGCAAAGGAAGACCTTTCTCTCTGTCTCTCTCTCTCACTGTCCACTTTGCCTGTCAAAAAATTTAAAAAAAATTTGCTATAAAAGAAATGAAGAGTGCTTTTGATGGCTCATTTGTAGACTGGGTGTGGCCAAGGAAAGAATCTCTGGGCCTGATAATATGAAATACAAACCTCTAAACCTTAAAAGCAGAGCAAGTAAAAGATTGATAAAATGATCAGAAAAGCTAAGAACTGTGAAATAGCTACCAAAAAAATGATGTACATCCAATACATATACTGAAAGGAAAGTAAAGTGTACAGCAATAATATATGAAGCAGAAAATGACAGAATTTCCAAATATCTTGGAACCTCAGAGAACACTAAGCAGGGTAGATGCCAAATGATAATAATAATAATAATAATAATAATACAGGAAAAACATGAAAGCAAATTATTTTCAAACTTTAAAAAATCCAAGAGAATAAAAATCTTGAAAGGAGCCAAGGTTGGGAACAGGGAAGATTTGCCTATTTACAAAGCAAAGAGTTTCATCTGACTTGTTATCTGAAATTATGAAATTAAGAAGAAAATGGTATTGGTTTATTAAGATGTTGAGAGAAGAAAACACCAATCTATAATAATGAACCCTTGAGAACTTATTCAAACCTAAAGATTTCCTCTGGAAAAAAAAAAGTTGATGGAATCTATTGCCTGTAGATCTGTCTTAGAAGAAATGCCAAAAGCTGTTCAAAGAGAAGTGATCTTCTGTATATAAAGAGAATTGAAAATGAAACTTGATGTGACTGGAAGGGGAGAGGGAGTGGGAAAGGGGAGGGTTGCGGGTGAGAGGGACATTATGGGGGGGAAGCCATTGTAATCCATAAGCTGTACTTTGGAAATTTATATTTATTAAATAAAGGTTTAAAAAAAAATAAAGAGAAGTAAAATGATATGGATCAGAAACTCAGTTCTACATAAAGAAATGAATAGCATTGGAGAATGAATGAAGATGAATTAAAAACAGATTCATTGACCTATAATAGTTTTAGCAAAATAATAGCAAAAAGTATTCAATTATGTATGCATATATGTATATGCACATATACTAGTATACAAATGTGAAATGGATAATAGCAATGATAAAAGGAATGGGGGATGAATTAGGAATATACTATAATTAGGTAAATGTACTTCCTGTGAAACAGTATTTTATTTGAAGGTGGACTTTGATTAGCTGTAAATGTATAATGGAAACTCTAGGGAAACCACTAAAACAGTTTCTTAAACAGGATAATTGATGTAAAAAAAGAAAGTGGAATCATATTTAATGTACAATTAAAGCTTCAAAGGCATAAATATTTAGAAGACTAAGATAAGAATGATGTAGAATAAAGGTTAATAAATAGAAAACAGTAGCAATTATAATAGATATTAATCTAACTATTTCAATGATCACTTTAAATGCCAATGGTCTAGCATTATAATGAAAATAAGATATTTTCAGCATAGATCAAAGAACAAGCCTCTGTTATATGTTGTCTAGAAACCCACTTCAAACATAAAGATGCATATAGATTTCAAGTAAGTTGATGGAGAAAGATACGTCTTGCAATGATAATCAAAAGCAAGTAGAAGTAGCTATATTAATTTCAGACAGAGAAGACTTCAAAGCAAGGAAAGTTGTCAGGGATAAGGAGAGATGCATTCCATAGCGATAAACCAATCAATATTTAAGAAAACATAACAATCTTTGATATAGATGGACCTAACAACAGAGCATAAAAATAAATGTGTCAAAAAACTGACCGCAAGAAGTAATAGATACATTCATTATTGTAGTTGTTGCCTTTAGCGTTCCTGCATCCAGTAGGCAAAAAATCAGTAAGGACATAGTTGAGCTCAACAGGACTATCAACTGGATATAACTGCCATCTTGAGATCACTTCAGCAGCTGCAGATTACACACTCATATCAAGATCAAATTGAACATTCAGTATGATACACTCACTACATTCTGGGCACTAAAATGCACCTACACCAATTAAAAAGAATAGAAATCATGAAATGTCTGCTCTGCAATCACAGCAGAATTAAAATAGAAATTAATAGCAAAAAGATACATGGAAAATTATGATATAAATGCAACTAAACAACACATTTATTTTATTTGAAGGAGGGAGGGAGGGGGAGAGAGAGAGAGAAAGTCAGTCCAATCTACTAGTTTACCCCTCCGCCCCAGCACACAATGGCTGCTATAACCAGCATGGCTGGGCCAGTCCAAAGCTAGGAGACTAGAATTCAGTCATGATCTCCAATATTAGTGGCAGAGACTCAGGTAATTTACCCATTACTTGTTGCTTCCGAGGGTAATCATTAGCAGGAAGCAGGAACATAGCTGAAACTCAAACCCAGGCTCTCTGATATAGGATATGGGTGTCCCAAATGGCATCTTAACTGCTGCACCAAATGCTTGTCTCAGGTAATATACTTCTTTTTTTGTGACAGGCAGAGTTAGACAGTGAGAGAGAGAGAGAGAGAGAGAGAGAGAAAGGTCTTCCTTTTCCGTTGGTTCACCCCCACCCAAAATGGCCGCTACGGCCAGCGTGCTGCACTGATCCGAAGCCAGGAGCCAGGTGCTTCCTCCTGGTCTCCCATACGGGTGCAGGGCCCAAGCACTTGGGCCATCCTCCACTGACTTCCCAGGCCACAGCAGAGAGTTGGGCTGGAAGAGGAGCAACCAGGACTGAATCCGGCGCCCCAACCAGGACTAGAACCCCGGGGTGCCAGCACCATAGGTGGAGGATTAGCCAAGTGAGCCGCACGTTGGCCCCAGATATTCTAAATAACACATGGGTCAAAGAAGAAATTTCAAGAGACATTTTAAAATGTTATGAAATAAATGAAAAATAAATAGATTATCAAAATTTGTGTGATGTAGTAAAAGCAATACTTATGAGGAAATTTATTTTTTAGAAAGCTTTTATTTAATAAATAGAAATTTCTTAGGTACAGCTTTTGGATGATAGTGGTTCTTCCCCCCATATCTGCCCTCCTACGCCCCTCCCTTCCCACCTCCTACTCCCTCTCCCATCCCATTCTTTATTAAGATTCATTTTAAATTATCTTTATATACAGAAGATCAACTCTATACTAAGTAAAGATTTCAATAGTTTGCACCCACACAGACACACAAAGTATAAAGTACTGTTTGAAGACTAGTTTTACCATTAATTCTCATAGTATAAAATGTTAAGGACAGAGGTCCTACATGGGGAGCAAGTACACAGTGACTCCTGTTGTTGATTTAACAATTGACACTTTATTTATGATGTCAGTGATCACCCGAGGCTCTTGTCATGAGCTGCCAAGGCTATGGAAGCCTTTTGAGTCCACAAACTCCATCAGTATTTAGACAGGGCCATAAGCAAAGTGGAAGCTCTCTCCTTATGAAGAAATTTACAGCATTGAATGAATATGTTCGAAAAGAGGAAAGATCTAAAATCAATCTGAGTTTCTACCTTAGAAACTGGAAAAAGGCAATGAAATTAAATCCAAGGGAAGAAAAAAACAAAACAAAATAAGAAAAAAACATAATTAAAATCAGAGCAGAAACCAATGAAGTTGTAAAGTGGAATCAATAGACAAAAAAGTAAATCTGGTTCTTTGAAATGATTAATAAAAGAATGGGGACACAAATTACTAATATCAGTAATGAGAGAGGAAACATCATTATAGAGAACAAAGACATTAAAGTGATAATGAAAGAATATCTTTAACAACTCTATGCTCACAAATTTCAAAACATAAAGTGGATCAGTTCTTTGAAAGACAATCTGCCAAAAATCATGAAAGAGGAGAATACTCAATATGAATAAGCCTATTTTTATTTATAAAAAAAAACTTATAATTAAGAACTTTTCCAGAAAGAATATACCAGGTCCACATACATTCACTGGTAAATTCTACCAAACACTTAATGAAGAAGTTATACCTATTCTCTATCATTTATCCAGAAGATAGAAACAAAGAGAGTGTTTCTTGCTATGGACTGGTTGTTTGTGTCTCCCAAAATTTTTATGTTGAAACCTAATCCCAAAATTATGATATTTAGAGATGGGGATTTTCATAAATAATTAGGTCATGAGGGCTCCACTCTCATGAATGAGATTAGCGATCTCATAAGAGACATGAGAGAGAGATGATCGCTCTCTCTCCATCATGTGAAGATACAATGAGAAGGCAGTTATCTACCAGTCAAGAAACAGTCCCTCGCCAGAACCCAACCATGCTTGCGCCCTGATCTTGAGTTTCTAGTGTCCAAAAATGCGTGGAATGACTTTTATATAAGCTACCCACTATATGGAATTTTTCTTACAGCAATCTGAAGTTACTAACACTTGCTAACTCATTCTGAGGCCAACATTACCCTCATACCAAAAACGGACATAGGCTTTACAAAAAGAAGAGAGTAGAGACTAGTATGTCTCATGAACATAGGTATAAGACTCCATAACAATATATGAACAAATAGAATCTCATAATCTATGAAAAGAATTGTATATGATGAAAAAGTGGGATATATCCCAAGTGTGAAAATCTAGTTTGACATTTAAACCCAAATAATATAATCCATCATATCAACAGTAGAGGAAAAAAATGACCATATCATTAGCTATAGAAAAAGCGTGAAATATTAAATATTAAAGCATTAAACATCCATTCATGATAAAAACTCTCAGTGAAAGTGGGCATAGTAGGCAATCTCTCTAAATTGATAAATTAAAGAAAACCTAGTTAACATAAAAATTAATAGTGAGAAACTTGACATTTTCCAACAAAAATCAGGAAAAGAGGATGTCCCTTCTGATGCCTTCCAACATTATACTGGAAGTCCAAGTAAATGCAGTAAGACAAGAGAAGAAAATAAAAGGTATGCAGATACAGAAGGAAGAAACAAAACTGTCTTTATTTGCAGGTGACATCATTTATGTAGAAAATTGCTTCACTATATATTAGCAATGAACAAGTGGAATTTGAAATAAAATACACAATACTGCTCACGCTAACATTTTCCCAAAATAGAACACTGTGGTATCACTCTAACAAAATATGTACAGAATCCATATGAGAATAACTATAAAACATTGATGAAAGAAATCAAAGAACTAAGTAAGTGGAGAGCTGTTCCAAGTATGTGAATAGAAAGGCTTGTTATTGTCACAATGTTAGTTCTTCTGAGGCTGATCTGTAGATTCAATGCAACCCAATCAAAATCCCAGTGAGTTATTTTGTGAAATCAAAAACTGATTTGGAAGTTTGTATGGAAAGACAAAAAAACAGAATAGCCAATATTGAAGGAAAGGAACAAATTTGGAAGACTAACACTATCCAACATCAAACCTTAAAAGTTTCAGTGATCAAAACAATGTCATGTTGGAAATAATTGACAAGTGGATCAATGGAAAAAATTCAGAACCCAGAAACAGGCCCATGGAAATACAGTTAACTGATCCTTGAGAAAGGAACAAGGGCAATGCAATGCAGCAAAGAGAGCCTTTTGCAAGACAGAGGTGACAAACACCTGTAAATTCACATGCAGAGAAATGAATCTAGACAAGACACCTTACATGCATCACAAAAATTAACTTATAAAACTTATAAGGTGTCACAGAACTTGATTTTAAACCCAAAATTTTAAAACTCCTGGAAGATACCATAGTAGAAAACTTAAATGACTTGAAGTAATAGAGGTAACTTATTAGATAAAACACAAAAAATATAACCCATGAAAGAAAGAATTGATAAGCTGGCTTTAATTAATTTTTTTCAATGTAGTTCATAGATAAAATTCTAAGAATATATTGGTGCCCTTCTCTCTCTCCCTCCATTTCTCTCTTTTTTTAAAAAAAATTTTCAAGATAGAATTTTCTGCTGTCTGAAAGACACTGTCAAGAAAATGAAAAGACAAAACACAAACTGGTAGAAAATATTTTTAAATTACACGTCTGATAAAGAACTTTTATCCAAAATACACAAATAATTCTTTATTATTATTATTAAAGTTAGAGCTACAGAGAGAGTGAGAGAAGTGGGGGTGTGTGTCTTCCATCCAGCGGTTCACTTCCCAGATAGCTGCAAAGTCTGGGGCTGGCCCAGACCAAAGCCAGGAGCCAGGAGCTTCCTCCAGGTCTCCCACAATTGTGACAGGGATCCAAGCACTTGGGCCATTCTCTGCTGTCCTCCCCAGGCCATCAGCAGGGAGCTGGATGGGAAGTGGAGCAGCCGGGATATTAACCAGTGCCCATATGGGATGCTGATCTCACAGGCAGCAGCTCTACCTGCCATGCCACAATGACGCAACCCCCCCCCCCCCAATCTTTAATAATAAAATGAAAACCCTGACTTAAAAAAATTGGGAAACAGCCATGAACAGATACCCTACAAAAGAAGAAACACAGATAGTCAATGACCATATGAAAAGATGTTCATCATATAACATTAGAGAATTGCAAATTAAAACAAGATATCACGAGGGGCCAGTGTTGTGATATAGCAAAGTAAAGCAGCCAGCTGCTATGCCGGCATCACATGTGGGCTCCAATTCGTGTCCCAGCTACTCCAGGTCCAATCCAGCTTCCTGCTGGTCTGCCTGGGAAAGCAGCAGAAGATGGCCTGAGTGCCACTCTCACCTGCCACTCAGGTGAGAGACCTGTATAAAATTCCTGACTCCTAGCTTTGGCCCAGCACAGCCCTGGCTGTTGCAGCCATCTGGGGAGTGAACTAGTGGATTGAATATCTTTCTCTCTCTCTATTTCTCTCTCTCTTTCAAATAAATAAAATAAATCTTTTAAAAGCCCAAAATATCACAATACCTATTAAAATGACCAACTAAAAGCTGATGAGGATGTAGACTCTGTAGAGTAACAGGGACTTCCATTCATTGCTGGTGGGAATTCAAAGTAATACAGCCACTTGGCAAAACAACTTGACTGTTTCTTATAAAACTTAACATACTCCTACCGTATGATCCAACAATCACACCCCTTAGTATTTACCCAAAGGAACTTAAAAACTGGAGTCTACACAAAATCTGTACATGGATATCTACAGAAGCTTTATTTATAATTCATGAAATTTGGAAGGAACCAAGATCTGCTTCAGTAGTGTGAGTGGATAATTAAATTGTGGTACATCCAGACAGTGGAATATTACTTAGCACTATAAAGAAATGAGCTATCAAGCCACAACAAGACATGGAGGAAAGTTAGAAGCATATCACTAAGTGAAAGAAGACAATCTAAAAATGTTTACATACTGCATGATTACAACTACACGACATTCTGGAAAAGGCAAAACTATGGGGACAATGAAAAGTATTGTGGTCGTCAGGGGTCCAAAGGAAGAAGAGATAAATAAGGGAAGAAAGAAGAATTTTGGGCAGTTAAACTGTTCTCTATGATAATACAATGGTGGGTTTATGTGATTATGCATTTGCCCCAAGCCAAGGGAATGAAACTTCATTTAAACAATAGGCTTTAGGTGGTAGCTGTGTGTCAATGTAGATTCATCAGTTATAACAAATGTACCACTCTGGTGTCGGAAGATGTCAGTGGATTAGGTTAAGGACATGTTGAGAGAGGTATGGGAATTCTCTTTCTTTTCCAATAAACGTTGCTGTGAATCAAAAATCATTCCCCAGAAGAAAGTTTAATAATTTTTTAAAAAGATTTTATGACAATAATATTCATGAAGCTAATTTTTTCCTGTGGTTATAATTAGATAGTAAGTGATTCAACCACTTCCCACACGAATTTGAATGAATAAAAGTATACATATTTAAAATCAGTGTCCATGTGAATTTACTTTTATGGCTATAGTAGAAGAAATGTGCTGTATTTTGATAAAAATTCATTCACTTGAATGTGTGTTTTGATATCTAGGGAACAGAATGACAGCTTTGAAGAAGAAAATGACTAGGTCACACATACATACAAGAAAAGATGACATGAGTAGAATAAGCAAAATTGATAGCTAGCACAAGCAAAACTACAAAAATTTCAGCTACCAAATTAATGGGCACAGACTATAAAGAAATTCATATTTTTAAAATAAATGAAATACAATCTGGAAAATATGTATCAGAAAGAAGGGACAGTGAAAAGTAATGGAGCATGTTGAAAAAACTGATAAGTCAGCTGTGAGTCTAATTGGAGATCCTCTAAAATTAATCTGGTGTTTCATGCACATTTTAGAATCTTTTTTTTAGGTTTTACTGTGGATAGTTTGACTACAGTGTGTCATGGTGACGATCTTTTCTGGTCATGTCTATTAAAAGTTCTATATGATTCCTGTGCGTGGACATCCCTTTCTTTCTCTAAATTGGGGGAGTTTTCTGTAATTGTTCCACTAAAAAGGCCTTCCAATCCTTTATCTTTTTTCCATGCCTTCAGGAACTCCTAAGACCAGTATGATGGATCATTTGATAGTATCCCATAAATCTCCAACATCATTTTTTAAGTTTTCTAATTTCTCCCTTTTTTTGGCCTGAATGTAAAATTTCCAGAGATTTGTTTTCTAGCTCAGATATTCTTCTGTCTCACTGAGTCTCCTGTTAAGTCTTTCCCTGCATTTTTATTTGAGCTATTCAATTCTTCATTTCTGGTATTTCTTTGTGATTTCTCTGTAAAATTTCAATTTCATGGGAAAAATTTTCATTCATGACATGTATGATTTATTTAGTTTGTGGATTTGATTCTGATTACTTCTAAGTAATCCTATGATCAATTTGTTTTAATTCCATTTCTAGTATTTCTTCAATCTCTTCATCTTCACAGGCTAGTATTGAAGTGTTGTATTCCTTTTAGGATGTCATGTTATATAGCCGGCATCGCGGCTCACTAGGCTAACCCTCCACCTAGCGGCACCGGCACACCGGGTTCTAGTCCCGGTTGGGGCGCCGGATTCTGTCCCGGTTGCCCCTCTTCCAGGCCAGCTCTCTGCTGTGGCCAGGGAGTGCAGTGGAGGATGGCCCAAGTCCTTGGGCCCTGTACCCCATGGGAGACCAGGATAAGTACCTGGCTCCTGCCATTGGATCAGTGCGGTGCGCCAGCCGTGGCAGCCATTGGAGGGTGAACCAATGGCAAAAGGAAGACCTTTCTCTCTGTCTCTCTCTCTCACTGTCCACTCTGCCTGTCAAACAAACAAACAAACGAAGGATGTCATGTTGTCTTCCTTATTCTTCTTTCTTGAATTGTTGAATTTATTTTTAGTCATTTGTGGAGATATTTGTTGTTTTTTTTTTTTACCCTATGATGGCTTCTATCTTTGGATAAAGCCTCTGTGGCTTAGTCAAGTGTCTGCTCTCTCAGCGAATACCCAGAGGAATGTGATGGGGGTAGCCAGGGAGCTCTGTTCAGTGCTCCAGGTTGAAAGGAGTGTCCAGGGTGACACCCAAGTTGAGCATGGTAAATCTCTTATTTTTTTTTAATTGGAGGGTAAGTTTCATCAGCTCTGTTGGCATAATCTCACATTCACCTTTTCTCCTCCAAAGAGATCAATGGTGGGTGTAATATTTGTTCGCACTGCCACAAGACCCACATAAAGAATCCATGCAATCCTCAGTGTAAGCATGGATCCCACAGCAATGACCCTCCCCAGGGAATCAGGGACCCCCCAAGCATGTGGAGATACCCACAGTGACTACCTAAAGACTCAGCCACACCCTGTGTTCTCCTACACAGCCACAGTGCTTTCACAGTCCCAGCACACAAGGCTCCCACAGTCATGAGCACCCAGCCCCTTGTCAATTCTCCCAGCCACAGTAAGGCATCTCCTCTTGGCTACTTGTTAGGAGTGTAGACACGAGCTGGCACAGCTGTTACATATGTCCAAATGGTGCCTGCCCTCTGTTAGCTAGTTATAGGATGCCATTCCTGGGTAGTCAGGGAGAGATAAATGTACCCCCTTTTTTGTCTCTAGGTTGGCAGGTACGCTTGTCCACCACAAGGCTCCAAGCTAAACTCACATCAGGCTCTTCTTGCAGCTTTATTGCCAGTGGCTTGGACTGCTGCAGTCTGCTCTCACCTCACTCTGAGGCTCTCAGCTGCTGGAATCTGGAGTTATGTGCGTCCACACCCTCTACATAGATTCACAGTGTCCCTCTGATTTGTGTGGAGTTTCCTCTACATTTTTTCTTCCTAACTCTTCCATGAGATTGCACTATCTTCCCCTAGACTAGAGCAGTAAGCTCCCGCTCTATTCTGCCAAAAAAAAAAAAAAAAAAACTAAACAGATATTTCAAAATTATAATAAGTGTAATTGAAAATTCAATCATGATTTTAACTGCAAATAAATAGAGCTGAAGAGAGTTTATTAGAAAAATCCAGAATTCAAAAAATTAAGGCAAAAAGAATGGAAAATAAGAGAGGAGAGGAGGGGGAGGAAAGAGGAAAAACGGAAGAGGGATAGGACCAGTGAGGCCTACTTTGTATTTAGTTATGATGCTTGGATGAAAGAAGAGAAATAGTGGAGCAGGGAAATCTTTTAGGACATAATGGTAAATACCTAAAACTTATCAAAGATACTAATATTCAGCAAGCAATCCATAAGTAGACTCTCTCTCTCTCTCTCTCTCCCTCTCCCTCTCCCTCTCCCTCTCCCTCTCTCCCTCACACACACACCAGGCTCAGGCAGAAAGCACATCAAAGACTCATCAAAGGCAGTACATGAATCAATGGTTGTACATATATTCTAAATACTGTACATATATTGTAAATATTACACAGCAATGATGACAATTTCTGTTTTACGCCGTAACTGTTAAGGATTTTGCAACACAATGCTAAGTGAGAAATGAGACATAGGATGGTCCAAATAATGTGATTATTATTATTGATTATTGCGCACATTTAACAAACAAGCAAAACTTAATTTTATATATGGGACGATATAGGAAAGCAAACTAAGTATGTGCTTAGCTAGCAATGGGAGGTCAAATCCTTCTAATAATGCAGCGTTCCGATCTCTTTCATAGCCACATCTACCTTCTCTGGCCTTCTCTTCAGTTTCCCTCTTCCACTTTAAAGTCTCTTCTGATTACATTAGGCCCACATGCAGAATCCACAATAATGCCGTTATTTTTAAGTCATTTGGTTAGCAAACTTAATTCCCCTTTTCCAAGTAACATAGCACATATGCAGTTTCAGGAATTAGGACACAGGCAACTTTGGGAAGGCTGCCATCCTGTATACTAACTATATTCTTTATTGAAGTTTTGAAACAAATTTGTATGTCATAAAATTTCTTTTCATTTCACCTAAAGCCAGATTTTTACATTAAATTCATATTTATTCAAAATTGATGTAAAATGTAATGGCAATTTTGACTACTACTCCTCCAGTGGTTTTACACATTTACCATGCCAGCATGGAAATTAAGTTGAATAATTCTTCTCTGTAGGTCAAAAGCAAATATAAAATCAATTCAATACATAGATATTTTGTAAAAATGTACTGAAACTCTGGCGTAATTTTATTGTATTTTGGTATTATCATGAATTCTTAATTATCAAATTCTGATATAGATAAAACTTTTAATTAATTTCAACTACTGCCTAATTATATACAGACAAAACAAATCAGCATATGCATGTATTAGCATTACAATAAGGAATATAAGTAATGATATATTTGTATGTGTATATATATATATATATGGGTTTCAAAAAGTTTGTCGAAAATTTAATTAAAAGGTAATTTGCACATTTCTGTGTGGCTGCAAACTGTTGAAAGCTTTACTTAATATATGCTAAGTTGATCTTCTGTATATAAAGATAATTGAAAATGAATCTTGATGTGAATGGAAGGGGAGAGAGAGCGGGAGAGGGGAGGGTTGCAGGTGGGAAGGGAGTTATGGGAGGGAAAAAGCCATTGTAATCCATAAGCTGTACCTTGGAAATTTATATTAATTAAATAAAAGTTAAAAAAGATAATTTGCATTTTTCACAAAATTTTGTAGCCCTAGCATGCGTGTAATATAAGAAAATGCATATTCTTCTATAAAATTATTGGTTCCAAGCTCCATACATCAACTGTTCTCAGTTAGCTGAAGCTCTTAATTTATTAGTAAGATAAGTCAGAAAATAACTTCCCTGTATTTCATGAAAATTCTCAGGTTAATATCAGTCTGTTTCCCACCTGTGCAATAAACAAAGATTTGTTTCTATTTTTCCACAAAGTAACTAGAAAAATATTAAAGCTGTTTTTAGCTGAACTTGTGATAAAAGTACCAAAATGTTCATTTGATTGATTTTTCGGATCATCACATTATGAGTGAATTTCTGTATTGAACAGTTGGAAGATACCATCTAATAGAAGCATTGCTTACATTTATCAGACAACTGAAGCACAGAGAAATTTATTTCTGCAGTCTAGGAAGAGTTTCTGGGGATGGGTGTTGTGGCCTGGTGAATTAAGTCAGCACTTAGTGTGCCTGCATCCCATCTCAGAGTGTGGATTTAGGTCCTGGCTACTTGGTTTCTGAGCCAGCTTCCTGTTAATGCATGCAGAAGACAACAGATAATGGCCTAAGTACTTGGGTCCCTACCATCCATGTGAGAGACCTGGATGGAGTTCCAGGCACCTGGCTCTGGTTAGGTATTTAGGGAGTGAACCAGTGGATGAATGATCTCTCTCTTCTCTGTCTCTCCCCACCCCATCTTTGTCACTCTTTCAAATAAATCAATAAATCTTTAGTTTTTAAGAAGAGTTGCTAACAGAACTAGGATTAAAATTCAGGCAAGAATACTTAAAGTCACAAAAAATGTGCTAGACCATTTGTCTGACAGTGGTGAAATGACTAACATAAATCGTTTCTCGGCCTTTTGGCTAAGATCAAGTGCATAATTCTCCTTTAGGGGAGGACAAAAACTCATACATCCATCTTTCTATCCCTCCATCCATCCACCCATTCTTCTTTGTGTGTCCTAATAGCATGTACCACAATTAACTGAACCTTTAATGGAGAATATATGTACTACAATCCTCCATTAAGATGATTATGTAATTGCCAAATTTTTAAATTCTTCAGAAAAATTAAAGTAGCTCATTCCATCTTAGACCTCCAATATTACATTCCATTGGTGTCAAAAATTACCTTAATTTAACAGAGAAATTAACTACTTTCTAGTCGGTATCCCAAACTGTCAAAGTAAATATTATTTTAATGATTTGTCATCTAATTTTAAAATTACATGCTGAGAGTACCTTTAGTCCTTTCTAACTTATTCATTCCATAAATATTAATTGAGCACCAACCATATAAAAACCACTAAAACCCAAGATTTTGGAGCATAATCATTGGAATAGCACTTAACAACCCATTTCATTTGCTCATTCTAATCAAATATATTTTGTCTAAAGACTCTTTTCACATAGTTTATGATTTTTCAAAATAATGTGAATTGCATCTCTGATTACTAAAGAAACCCATTTGCTTATAGTATTATGCTAAATTTCTAAGTTAAAGCTGTTAATTAGCATAATCCTAAATTTGAAATGCCTGATGTCATCTATTCCTTGATTAAAATTTTTTAAATCCCCTTTCATATCTTTGTCCCTCATTAAATTTATTACTTCTCAAATAAAAATATCAGTTTGCAGGTGACTTAGAATTCCAATTTTGTAATGACTTTTCTTCTTGATATGATTTCTTAGTCTGAATTTCACCATAAAAGAAAATAATTGCCACTATCACTGCAAAAATCAGAACTTAATATTTTAAATATATATTTTTATGAAAATTACATTTCCAGAGTTTGTAGTTAAGTCTTCTTCATGTTTCACTAATTCATGAACAGACAATAGTGAAAGAGAAGTTAGTGACGTATTGTTTCCTATATAGTTTTCAGATCTGCCAAATTGTTCATGCTTTATTGGTCTGAGCACATTGTCACTGGATTCCATAATGACTTAAGATAATGTTATCAATCTTTTAAAATCATCTTAAGATGGCTGAGACATGTAGCAATTCTCATTTCAAATAGGTGACTTGCTACTTCCTGAGGTGAGTATGGGAACAAAATAATCACTGGGCAGAAGTCTGAGGATTGAGTATCTCCCAGGTTAAAGAAACTCGGCTAGTACAATAAATATTGAAGGTGAGAACCTATATTAGTGAGGGATAAGCTAAAATTTCAGCAAATGCATCAAAAAAGGAGTCTTCAGATTGGTCTTCTACAAAGAGATCAGACCGAGCTCTTTCCTTTGCAAAGGTGTGTGACATTGGTGCTATTGTATTTGCAAATCTTTGGGACCCCAGTTGAGATGGTTGTCCCAGTGAATTCCTATCATAATGTGTTGGTATTATACTTGATATAGGCTCAGGCTTCAAGTTCAGGAAGGCAAGCTATATCAACTTATTGGGCTCACAGGCCTTAGCAGTTTTACTTTACAGTTAAGAAGAATCTGGCAAGAAAAAATGAAAACTTTTCTGAAGTAATGTTTGTTTTTCATAATCATTACAAAAGCTGAACTGTGATATCTTATCTGCCAATCATAAAAAATCTGAAGATAATCCATATTGCTGTACTGGGGACCTAAAGCGTAGTGTGCTCTGATAGAAGTACATCTCCAGCAGAAATAGCATTGAGACTCTAAGGCATTGGTTGATATTTCCACGAGCAAGTTTTCTGCCATTATGTTGTTGGAGGGAACTTTGTTAGACATCTTAATATGGAGAGTCACTGTTGAGCTGGGCAGTTCTCTACACTTCACTTTTCAAGGATGTTGGACTGCAAACCTGACAGATCCTTTGTGGAGATCCCAGGAAGCACCAGAGTAAACAGAGCAAGCTGTACTCCTAGATAAACAAAAAAGTCAGGTCACAGTAGAAATCCCTTAGAATCCTGTGTGTTGTCTCGAATACATTCAATCACTTAACAAGTACTTAATGAGCACTACTATATGGTAACCACTGTTCTAGGTATTGGAGGTATGTCTGAACAAAAAAATGAGTACTTCAAAATGTTCATGGAGAAATGGAATTAAAAATAAGATTATTTTGGTGCTAAAATTGAAATATGCGCCATTTTTTCATAATATATACATTTTTCTATGAACTTTTTGAAGATCCCTTGTGTATCAAAATCCCTGCCCTCATGAAACATCCATATATCAAAACAAACTTTTTCACCTAGAAATTTGGCTTTAAGGGAAAGAAATTCAAGATCTTATTGGAAGCAAGAAGTAGATATCAGGGCTGAAATTCCAAAATCAGGGTTTGGAAGTGGGTAGAGCTGGATCACAGAGGGAAAAATATATTATTTAGGACTGTATACTTTGAAACATTCGAAGAATGAGTTATTACCTTAACTGCTCACTTTTAGTTGATTTTCTATTTTAATTGAACAGCTGCATAGCTAGAAAGGCAGTGTACTTTGTTATAGGTCTTATCACAATGTGATTCTTGTCAGTCTCATTTACTAAGCTGTAAGTTCTAAAAGAAAAAATATTTTGATGTTATTCTCCTTATATTCATGCCTGGCACCTGTCACAATGGCTAATTTCATATTGGGCAGGACCACCTTATACAGTCATGCAGGTTGTACGCTGCACAACTCCAGGAACACAGTACTCATAAATATGATGTCGATGGCAGCCTTGAAGATGTGCAGTGCTCATTAATGTATATTAAGCTGATAAAAATATTTTTCACTGTGTATGATTTGTCATCAGATGGATAAATATACCAACTTGTGACACACTTAAGAGTACATGGCAGGGACAATAACGTTGTATAATAAATAAAGTGGATTTCTACTTTTATCTAAAAGAAATAGCTTTGAAAATTTCTGTCAGTTATTTAATGAGGTGACAGAATAAGAACACATTATTTTTAAAAAGTTTAAACTTCTAGTTTGAGAACAAGTAGATTCCTGATTGCTAAGGAATGCATCATTTTTAAAAGTGGAACTTAATTTTTTTAAAAAATCTCACATATAAAAGCTGTACATATTTATGAGGTCTCATTGTATCGTGTATACCTTGTGTAATGTCCAGTTAGGGTAAATATATTATCTCTGCAAGCAATTAACATTTCTGTATAGTGAAAATTTAAACGCAAACTTTTAATATAGTTGAATTAGCAAATTAAGAGGTTAACTTATTTGGGTGAACAGAAAGCCTGGGGAATAAAATTTATTTCATTAGAATTTGATCTTCTCAAACTATCTCCACAAAGTAATCTTAATACTTATTCTGTGGTATCCATTTTTATATTTCCTTTTTATTCTCTGATCTTTCATTTAGGTTTTTTTCATCAGTATCTTCATCTTCACATTCTAATATTGACATGTCATTGTGTTTCTTTATGGGAGTCTTCCTTATGTTGTATTCCTTATTCTTGTTTCTTGAATTTCTGCATTTATTTTTAGGCATTTGTAGAAATACTTGTTAGTTTTCTCCAGTCTGAACTCAAAGACAGTGTACTTTGTCAGGTTCTCCCTCTGTCTGTATCACCAGTGGCATGGGTTGCTGTAGTCTGCTTGCACTTTGCTCTCCAAAGCTGGTGGTTCCTCTGGTTCTCAGCTACAGGGGTTGTGTATTGTGTCCATGCTCGATGCTTCACCTCCTCACCTTCCATGCTGATCCATGGCATTCCTCTTTCTTTAGAATTTCCACTAATTCAACCCTGGGGATGCACTTCCACCACGTTTTTGCTACTATTTTCCCCTAGCCTAAGCAGCACCTATTCCACCATCTTGGAACTCCCAAAATCTGCTTAAGAACATGAAAATATTAAACCATGGATATATAAAATATAACTGTTTGTAATATTTCATTTATATAAATGCTGATTGAAATGATTGAATTCAGTTTCTGAACTAAGAATCCATGGTCTCAAGATCTGTGAAGGGTGTAAGATTTTACTCTCTGTTCAAGCTAGCAAGGTAATCTAGCACTGCTTCACGCATGCTGGTAGATGGATATTGAGTCAGTTTTAGAAGGAGGTGGGGGTTAACATGGATTATCCAGGTGGGCTTGATCTGATAGCATGAATCTTTCACAGTGAAGATCCATTCCTGGCTGGAATTAGAGAAAGAGAGATAAGGACAAACTCAGGATCAGAGAGGTGCTGTCTTGCTAGCATTGAAGATGGGGGAGGGGTCATGAGCCAAAGCATGAAGGCAGCCTTGAGAAGTTGTAAAAGTCAAGAAAATGAATTTGAACACTACACAATGTTATACTTATATCAAACTGTCACATGTAGGCATGGTTTTTATCTCTGGTAGAAGAAAAGAATTTGAGGATGGGACACAGGTAAAGGTTAGTAAGAGAATCAAGATTTAATTACAAGCAAAGTAAAAGTACACATTCTAGAAGGAGTGTATCCATGCTCAAGAAATAAGCACACCAACAATGTTTGAGTCAATCACATTATATGAACTGGAGGCATAAGTGTGGTGTTTGGGGCAAGGGTTAATTGAATATTCAAAGGGGCCAGAGTTTGGGGAGGGACTCGTGTACCACTCGTTTCCTTGAACTTTTTGGAGATCTCAGAAGTGTTTTGGTGTCAGGGGCATAATGGGAGTAGGAATGTCAGCCATGGTCATTTTACTACATTGATCTCATAATGAGCTAAAGGTCATCATGGAGACACAGTTGGCAGCCATACTGCTTATTTCTAGCTGGTACCTTTTATAAGTGCCTAAACTGCAGGGACTTCCATTTTTTTAACTTTAGTTTTTAATATTTTGTTTTTTTTTTTCCTAAGGCAGAGTTATGCAGAGGCAGAGGGGGGGTATCTTCCATATGCTGGTTTACTCCCCAAATGGGCACAATGGCCAGAGCTGGCTGATCTGAAGCAAGAAGCCAGGAGCCAGGAGCTTCTTCTGGGTCTCCCACATGGGTACAGGGGCCCAAGCACTCGGCCCAATCTCCACTGCCCGCCCCCCCGGCCACCAGCAGGTAGTTGGATTGGTAGTGTAGTAGCCTGGACTCGACTGGCACTCATATAGGATATTGGTACAGCAGGTGGGGGCTTCAACCACTATTCCACAGCACTGGCCCTGGAGCTTCCATTTTACACTGCATGGGATCTGGGGTATGTGGCTCATGATACAGCACAGGAAAGCTTCTTGCTAGCTACCTACCTGCCCATATCAAAGGTACCTCTAAATACATACAATTTTTATGTGTCCAAGTTTTTAATAAAAATTATTTTTATAAAGAAAATGAATTTTTCCTTATGGAGTCCAGAAAAAACACAGTCCAGCTGATACCTTGATTTTGACCTAATGAGATATTTGTTGGTCTTCTGACTTCAAAAATTCTAAGATCACATAACTTTGCTGTTTTAAGCACTGTTTGTGGCAATTTTAAAGCAGCAATAAGAAAATAACGCAATCAGTAGCCAGAAAGTCTACATGTTCTGTGTCCATTTCCCAAGCCTCAGTTCACTACAGGATGATGCAAGGAAGGGCAGTACTTATCTACGCACATTGGGTTGCCCTGCAGGAAAGGAAACTTCAGTTTAGAGAACCTGAATCTTTTCTAATGAGAAATAAACATGCCTGTCTTTTGCTTCAGAGTCAATATCTCTGTTTCTCAAGGTTGCTCACTATGCAAACATCTTTGGAAAGATTGTCTGAAACAAAGGACTGTTTGCATCTCACTATTCAGAAGCACAAAATACCTATAGAAAATTGTCTCCTAATACAAAGTGCCATCCAAATTCATTATTTAAGTGTTTCTGCAAGACCATAAAGTTTTCATAATCCAAATTAAGTGATTTTGTGATTTTTAGCATCACAATAAATGATGAAATTTATAAATTCAACACATCTATACATGAAATACCTACTGATGAGATTCCTCAGAAATAATGTACATTATTCTAAGACCAAAATTGGCATGAGCATATGTTGGCTTTGTTACATTTTTATGGTAAACACATATAAACGTTAATTATTAAAATAGCTACAGGTAAAGGAATTTCATTATTGCTAGTCTGGAACAGTCTTCCACTTGAAACAATTTTCTTTGGATTCTTAAAAATAATGTCAGGTTTCTCAGTACTCTATCATAACAAAAGCAGACTGTACTTTTTTAGCTAATGAGGTTTTTTTTCTATAAAACTTAGAAAATATATTTATTAGAATCTTGATTAACTGGCCAAAGTTATAAGAGGATAGGTATAATTTCATTTTTGTGTAAAAACAGGTGAAAATGTCATAGTGTATGATAAGTTTTCTTGTCCTTGAGTTGGTAGACCAAGCCCTACTACTCATTTAGAAGAACAAGTTTACATCTTCTAGATATCATTGAATGAAATAGTATCTATAAATGAAGATATATTTTCTTTATTAAAAAAGACTTATTTACTTATTTAGATTTTATTTATTTATTTGAAAGGCACAGTTAGAGAGAGAGAGAGAGAGAGAGAGAGATCTTCCATCTGCTAATTCACTCCCCAAATGGCTGCAACATCCAGGGCTGGGATGGACCGAAACTGGGAGCTAGGAGCTTCTTCTGGGTCTACCACATGGGTGCAGGGGCCCAAGCACTTGTACCATCTTCTGCTTCTTTCCCAGGCACATTAGCAGGGAACTAGATCAGAAGTGGAGCAGACAGTACTGGAATCGGTGCCTATAAGGGATGTCAGTATCAGAAGTGGCAGCTTTATCCACTGTGCCACATCGGCCTCTATTTATTCATTTTTGAAAGACTTAGAAAGAGGTGTCTTCCAACTGCCTGTTCACTCCCCAGATGGCTACAACAACCAGGGCTGGCAGAGGTGAAGCCAGAAGCCAGTAACTTCTTCCAGATCTCCCACATGGGCTCAGGGGCCCAAACACTTGGGTCATCCTCTGCTGCTTTCCCAGGTGCTTTAACAGGGAGTTGAATGAGAAGTGGAGTAGCCAGGACTCAAACCAGCACACATATGAGAAACCAGTGTCACAGGCTATGGCTTAACTTGCTATGTCATAATACAGGTCACATAAAGATATATTTTCAACAGCAATAGAAAATATACTGGGTCATGCAATTTGCCCCATAAACATTACAGTCACCATGGTTACTATTATAGTCACTAATGTCAGCTTATCTAGGTTTGCTTCATAAGATGTCCAGGAAGCACAATGTGCCCTCAAAATTTATAATAAAATATTATCATTTGCCATTCAGTCTCTCTGAAAACCAAAATCACCCAAGAGAAGTTTAAGAACTGACCATTAATTGCTTTAGTAGAAAGGAAAAGAACATTTCTGTTTATGGGATTTTAGTTAGGATACCTCTCCCTCTAACCCACTGTGCCGATTGTTAACCTGTTGCCTTTCAAGTGCACACCTATCCCTGTATACTCTGGTTTGTGATGCTGAGGCTCAGACTTGGAAGGTGGAAGGGAGGAAGAAGGCTTCAGGAGGGAGAAGGAGGGATTGATTTGTGGGAACTCACTTTTAAGCTCCTAAATTTAATATTAGAAACTTTTTCAAAAAAGTATTTTATCTATTTGAAAAGCCAAGTTATAGAGATAGAGGGTGAACAGAGAGAAAAAGATCTGTCTTCCATCTACTAGTTCACTGCCCTAATGGCCACAACAGTCCAGGCTGGGTCAGGCCAAAGCCAGGAGCCAGGAACTTTTTCCAGATCTCCCACATGCGAATAGGGGCCCAAGCACTTGGTCCATCTTCTGCTGCTTTCCCAGGCCGTAGCAGAGAGCAGTATCAGAAGTGAAACATGATGGTCATGAACCTGTGCCCATATGGGATGCTGGTTTTGCAGGCAACAGCTTTATCCTCTACAGCATGATGGTGCCCCCTAGAAACTTTTTCTCCATTCACCCTTGCCATACTGATGGTAGCTGCTTTCCAAAGTCACTATCTCAAAATCTCTTTTCTGTTCTCTAATAATTCACAATTATGATTCTTGTAAAAATATTTCTTTGGAAATACTTGTGCTGCTTTTTAATTCTGACTGGACCCTGACTAATGACCTCCACTGTTAGTATGCCACATCTCAGGGTAGCTCTGGGTAGGAACCTGTAGTGTTTGGAAAAATGAATTCCAGACAGCATAGCCCTTGCATAGTGCATAGACTATGTTTGATGCAAAGAATCATGAGTTCAGTAAACTTGATTTTAATATGAACTGTTTCTCAGGCACAGCATTTAATGAGAGGTGAAATTTATCCTCAATAAATTCACTCCAGGATAGTTATAGAGGCAATGTTAGAAATGTTATAAGACATAATTAATTTAAGTTCCTGAGAAAAGCAATAGAAGCCATGAAATTGATACAGGGGCAACTGAGATGATGCAATAAACCACTGTACACTTCCCATGGAAGTCTGACTGGGAAATTATTCATATGTTCAAGAAATCAAAGATTGCCAACCAATACATTCATAAGACCTCTCCTACACCGATCCAATCACTGTCACTACTTAAATTCTAAGACCGTGGGCTAGTTTGGACTACTTGTGAACTTGAATGGAACAATACAGGGCTATTTGTTTCCAGTTTCTTTGACTGTTCACTGCTTGTGAAATTCCACATGATCTTATATAGCTTTGTTAGTTACAATTCTTTGTAGTCTTCTATAGTACAAGCCTTCAAAAAGTTAATGGAAAAAATGAAATGTTTATCTTAGTGCAAACAACTTTAAATCCATGCATTTTTTCATAATGTACATTTTTATGATTTTTAAGATTCCTTATATACATGTTTCACTATTTATAATTTATTTGGGATAGAAATTTAAGTTTTCTTCAGTTTTTAGTTATCAACAGTGCTGCTATGAAGACTTTTGCTCAAATATTTTAATTTAGTTCTATATGCATTTTTCATTGGGTGTATACTAAAGAAATGGACGTGCTGAGTATGTGTATGTAGTAGATACTAACAAAGTAGTTGTACTAGTTCATGCTCCCACCAGCAACATATGAGAGCTCTACAAACTCCACATCCTTGACAACTTTAATTTTTTTTGCATTTTAACCATTTGAATAGGTTTTTAGATTAATCTTATTATAATGTGTGTTTCCCAAGTAAGTATGAATGGGTGAGCACCTTTTCATATTTTATTGACTACTTGGGTATTTGAATATATTCCTTTAGGAAGCAACTATTCAGTATTTTTCTTACTTTTTGGTGATTTTTAAAAAGTTTTTACCCATAGGTTATTTTAAAGTGTGCTACTCAACATCCAAATATTTGGTGGCAATTTAGATATTATATTGTTAGTGATTTCTAATTCAATTTTGTCATGATAACAAAATGTAACTTATATAATTTTAGTCCTTTGAAATTTATTGTAACTTGAGGCATGGTCCAGAATATGTCCAAAGTCTTGTTACATGATACATATTTTTAAAAAATATAGAGCTAATGTATACAATGGACCAAATTGACCTAATTGCTGTCTATAGAACATTTCATCCCACAAATGCAGAATACACATTATTTTCATCATTGCATGGAACTTTCTCTAGGATAGACCTATGCTAGCTGATAAAATAAGCCTCAACAAATTAAAAAAGAGGAAATTGTACCATGTATCTATTCTGAACACAGTGGAATAAAGATGGAAATGAACAGCATAAGAAACTCAAAAATATGCAAACACATGGACACTGAACAATGTGCTCTAGAATGAACATTTAGGTCATATAAGCAATCAAAAGGGAAATAAAAAGCTTCCTAGAAATGAATGAAGATGATAACACAACATGTCAAACTTATGGGATACAGAAAAATGTGTCAAGAGAAAGTTTATAGCAATCAGTGCCTATATCAAGATATTCTAAAGGCATAAAATAAATGATCTAATAATTCATCTCAAGGATATAGAAAAAAAGAGAAACCCAAACCCAATCCCAAAATTAGTTGGAAGAAATAAATAACAAAAATTAGAGAAGAAATAAACAAAATTCAAACAAAAATAATACAAAAGATCAGTGAAATGAAGAGCTGGTTTTTACACACAGTGGCCCAACTAACCCCAAAAAATGGGGGAGAGAGAGAGGGAGAGAGAAAGAGAGAGAGAGACCCAAATTAATAAAATCAGAAATGAAAAAGGAATTGTTACAACAGATACTACTGAAATAAAATGAATCATCAGGAGTTACTACAGACAGCTATATGCCATCAAATTGGAAAATCTCGAAGAAATGGAGAGATTTTTGGATCCATACAGTCTACCAAAATTGAGTCATGAAGACATAGAAAACTTAAATATACCAATAACCAAGACAGAGATGGAATCTAATAAATTGAATCTAATAAAGACCTTCCCAATAAAGAAAAGCCCAGAACCAGATGTCTCTACTGCTAAATTTTACCAAACATTTAAAGAACTAACCCAGATTCTTCTCAAACTATTCAAAACTACTGAAAGGAAAGGAAACCTCCAAAATTCCTTCTATGAGGCCAGCATCACTTCAATTCCAAAACCAGGAAAAGACACAAGACAGAAAGAGAGCTATAAACCAATTTCCTGATGAACATAGTTGTAAAAAATTGTCAAGAAAATACTAGCTAACTGAATACAACAACAGATCAGAAAGATCTTTCATCCAAACTAAGTGGGATTTATCCCTGGTATGCTGGGATCATTCCATATATGCAAAACAATAAATGTGACACATCACATTAACAAACTGAAGAATAAAACCATAAGACTATTTTAATAGATTTAGAGAAAGCATTTGATAAAATACAATATCCTTGGGATCGGCACTGTGGCATAGTGTGTAAAGCTATCACTTTCACTGCTGGCATCCCACATAGGCACCTGTTTGAGTCCCAGCTGCTCTGCCTCTGATCCAGCTTCCTGCTAATGTGCCAAGAAAAGCAGTAGAAGATGATTTAATTCCTTGGACCCTTACAACCACTTTGGAGACTGGATGAAGCTCCTGACTCCTTGTTTCAGAATAGCCCAGCTGCCACAGATGCGGCTATTTGGGGAGTGAACCAGCAGATGGAATCTCTCTCCCCCTGCATAACTTGACCCTTCAAATAAAAAAAAAACTATAAAAAATCCTTTCATGATACAAAGCTTAAGCAAATTAGATACAAGAGAAACATACCTTAACACAATCAACACGATATACCATGAACCCACTGCCAGTGTCATATTGAATGGGGAAAAACTGGAAGCATTTCAACTAAGATGCAGAATCAGACAAAGATTCCCAGTCTCACCATTACTATTCAATATAGTCCTCGAAGTTTTAGCCAGAATCATTAAACAAGAAAATGAAATCAAAGAGATACAGATGGGAAAGGAGGAAGTCAAATTATTTCTGCTTACGGATAATATGATCCTATATATAGAAAAACAAAAAAACTAAGAGATTTTTGCAACTCATAAGAGAGTTCGGCAAAGTTTCAAGATATAAAATCAACACTAAAACCAATAACCTTTGTATACAGAAAACAATGCTATGGCCGAGAAAGAACTTGTAAGATCAATCCCATTCACAATAGTTACAAAAATATTTAAATACCTAGATATAAATTTAACCAAGGATGTGAAAGTTCTCTATAATAAAAATTATAAAACATTAAGGAAAAAATAGAATAAGACACAAACAGTGGAAAAAATATTGCATGTTTATTGATTGTAAGAGTTAATCAAAGTGTTCATACTACCAAAAACAATTTACAGATTCAAAGTGATCACAATCAAAATGCCAAAGATGTTCTTCTCAGATCTGGAAAAAAATGACCCTAAAATTCACATGAAATCACAGGAGACCCCAACTAGCTAAAGTAATCCTAACCAATAAAAATAAACCTTGAGACATCACAATACCTGATTTCATGACCTATAGCAGGGCAGTATAATAAAAACAGCTTGGTACTGGTACAAGAATAGACATATCAATCAATGGAATAGGCTAGAGACCCAACAGATTAATCCGCACTTCTAAAACCAATTAATATTTTTTTTGAAAATGAGCTAAAGTCACACCCTGGAGGGCCAGCACCACGGCTCACTTGGCTAATCCTCTGCCTGCGGCGCCAGCACCCTGGGTTCTAGTCCTGGTTGGGGCACCAGATTCTGTCCCAGTTGCTCCTCTTTGATTCCAGCTCTCTGCTGTTGCTCAGGAGTGCAATGGAGGATGATCCAAGTGCTTGGGCCCTGTACCCGCATGGGAGACCAGGAGGAAGCACCTGGCTCCTGGCTTCAGATCAGCACAGCGTGCCATTGAGGGGTGAACCAACGGAAAAAGAAAGACCTTTCTCTCTGTCTCTCTCTCTCACTGTCTGACTCTGCCTGTCAAAAAAAAAAAAAAAAATCACACCCTGGAGAAAAGACAGTCTCCTCAACAAATGTTGTTGGGAAAATAGGATCTCTGCATGCAGAAGTATGAAACAAGACCCCTATCTTATACCCTTTACAAAAATCAGCTCACAGGGCCGGTGCTGTGACTTGGTGAGGGAGGCCACCCACTGCAGTGCCAGAATCTCATATGGGTGCCAGTTTGAGTCCCGGCTGTTCCACTTCCAATCCAGCTCTCTGCTGTGGCCTGGGAAAGCAATAGAAGATGGCCCAGGTAGTTGGGCTCCTGTACCCATGTGGGAGACCCGGAGGAGGATCCTGGCTCCTGGCTTCGGATCGGCACAGCTCGGCCATTGCAGCCATCTGGGTAGTGAACCAGAAGATGGAGGACCTCTCTCTCTCTCTCTGCCTGTCCTCTCTGTGGTGCTTTCAAATAAATAAATAAATCTTTTTAAAAAAATAATTCACAATGGATTAGGTATCTAAATCTGAGTCCTGAAAGCCTCAAATTACTGTAATAAAACATAGAGAAAACAGTGCAAGATATTTGCGTAGGAAAAGACTTCTTGGATAAGACCTCAGCAGCATAGGCCATAAAGGCAAAAAAAAAAAAAAAAAAAAAAAATTGGATTATATGAAGATAAGAAGCTTCTGCACACAAAATGAAACAGTCAACAAAGTAAAGAAGAAACCAGGCAACCAGCAGAATGGGAGAAAATATTTGCAAGCTAGACATCTGATAAAAGGGTAACATCCAGAATATTTAAGGAGCCCAGGAAACTCAACAACAACAAAAGAAGCCATCCAGTTAAGAAATGAGCTAAGTATATGAACAGTTTTCAAAGGATGAAATACAAATGATGAACAGATACTTCAGAAGATGCTCAGGGTCACTTGTCAGCAGGGAATTGCAAGTGAAAACAACCATCAGGTTTCACCTCACCCCAGTTAGAATGCCTATCATCCAAAAATAAAAAATAACAAATTCTGGCAAGAGTGTGGGGAAAAAGGTATACTATGTACTGTTGGTGGAAATGTAAAATACTACAACCATTATAGAAGGTGGAAGACAGTATGGGAGATAGTTCAGATATTTAAAAATAAATCAATCATATGACCCAGCCATTTCACTCTTGGGAATTTACCCAAAGGAAATGAAATCAACATATGCATTATCTGTACCCTCCATGTTTATAGCAGCTCAATTCACAATAGCTAAGATATAGAATCAACCCAGATGTCCATCAACTGATGACTAGATAAAGAAATTATGGTATATATACACAATGGAAGACTACTCTGCCCAAAATTAAATCCTATCTTTTGCAACAAAATGGATGCAACTGGGGACCATTATGCTTAGTGAAATGAGATAGTCCCACGAAGACAAGTATCATATGTCTTCCCTGAATTGTGGTAACTAATATACAGAATGCAAAATAAGTGATGTATATGAGTTAAATTGACGTTTTAAGATTTTATTATTGTTTATAGCTCTTGTCTATATTCTTACACAGCAGTGTTTTTTTTTTTTTTTTTTTTACTTAGCACATGTTGAATTCTGTATTTAGCATAGGGTTAAGCATGTACTTAAAGAAAATCGCTAGTATGCCACTGTAAAAGTTAAATATAAGAAAAGAAGAAGGGAGAATGGGGTGAGGGATGGGGGATAGTAGTGTGGGAAGTATCATTACGCTCTTAAAATTGTATATATGATATATACGAACTTTGTTCCCTTTTTATAAATAATTTTAAAAATGTGTTCTGCAGTCATTGGATATGAGCAAAAAATCAATTAGGATAAATTTATTGATAGTATTTTTCATAGGTTGATTTATTAAAAAATGGGTAGTGAAAATAAATTTTCTATGTAAAATATTTATTGGAGAACAACACCTATGAATAGGGAGATAAAAAAGTAGTTGTGTCATTTGAGACAAAATGGATGAAGTTGGCACAAATTATGGTAAATGAAAATAAACTAGACTGTTGCTCCCCCTCTTCATGGAGGAACGACACTAAACCCTGCCTAGGCTTCATATCTGAGTCACGGCACCATTATGTCGCTCCCCGTCTTCGTGGAGGAACGACACAGGACCCTGCGCTGTTCTTTTGTCTGCTCGGCCCTCCCCGGGTTTGCTGCTGGTTCTTCCCGGGTTGGCTGCCGTCCCTTCCACCTCCGTGGAAGGGCGGTTCCCCCTGCCACATTCCCCACTTCCACGGGGGAGCGGCACACCGCCGGCCGGCTCTCTCAGGGGCTGCACAGGTGTTCCCCTTAGATGTTCCTCAGATGTTCCTGGTGCATGTTGTCTCTCTCCTCCTTTATAGTCCTCTTCCAAAACCAATCCCAACTCTGCTACCCACACACCAAGTACGCTGCTCTCCTCCAATCAGGAGCAGGTCCTACAGTTTATTGGTTGAACTGGAGGCAGCTGTGTAGAAGCTGTTTCCCTTCTCAGCGCCATATTGTGGGAAAGCAGATGCATAGAATAAGTCTTAATTCCAGTAACTTAGTCTAGTCCGAGTTGCTCCCCACACTAGACAAATGCTATGTGATCTCACTTATATGTGTAATCTAAAAAAACTAATAGAAATAGAAGAGAATTATCATTGCAAGGGATTGAACTATGAGTGGAGGAAATGGGTAGCTTTTGATCAAAGGGTACACATTTTCAGTTACAAGATGCCAAGTTCTGGATATGTATACTATGTAATGTAATGTATACTATGGGTGATGATGGACGTGTTAATCTGTGGTAATCATTTATATATATATATATAAAATATATATAGTAAACCTTGAACATAAAATATTTAGCAATTAAATATTTGAAAGTAATGTTTGAAAGACTAGGCCAAGGGAGAAATTAGATTGCATTGTAAGCCCCAAGAAGCCTTGTACAATACTGGACACCTTTAATTAATTTACATGGCCCATCAGAATTCTCTCCCATTGATTAAAAAGGCCTTGATTAGCAATTAGATGTGAGCCCCTGCCATGACCAATAATCAGATCCCAGGTTAAAGCATGCCCTTAAATGAGGTGGCTCTGAGGCAAAACTCTGAAGCAGCTAGCAATTAGGTCAACAAGTCCTCCCTTGAAAAAGCTTTGGATGGTACATCCTTGTATCCACCAGTGTTATTTAAACCCCCTGTATTCTTATTGATTTTTTCCTGTTAATTCTGTTAAATTTTTGAATTCAAAGCTGCACTGTTAAGTATAAACTTCTTGTGAATCAACACTTTCATCATTATGATCCTTTATATTTATGGCAATAGTTCCTTGTTGATCATTCTTTTCTGTTTTTTTAAAAAAAAAGCTTTATTTTATTTGAAAGGCAGATTTAGAGAGAGGGAGTGGAAGGGGAGAGAGAGAGAGAAAGAATCTTCTATCAGCTGGTTCACTCCCCAGAGAGCTGCAATGGCCAGCTGAAGCTGGGCTAATCTGAAGCCAGGAGTTTCTTTTGGTCTCCCGCATGGGTACAGGGGCCCAAGCACGTGGGCCATGCTCTGCTGCTTTCCAAGGCACATTAGCAGGGAGCTAGACCAGTAGTGGAGCAGCTGGGACTCCAATCGACTCCCATATGAGATGCCAGCGCTGCAGGGGACATCTTTACCTGCTAAGCCACAGCAGCAGCCCCACTATCTTTTTTATACTTTATGATTGATTATGTTTATAACTTCTCAGTTCTTTAATTTCAACCAGTTTCTGTCTTGTATTTTAAAATGTTTGTAAGTACTATGTGTTTTTATTAAATGTTTCATTTGTTGATTGTATTTTCAATTTTATTTGAAAGGCTGAGAGAAAGAAAGAGATTTTCCATGTAGTGATTTACTCCCCAAATGTCCAAAAGAGCCAGGGCTGGGCTGGGCTGACTCCAAAAGCCTGAAACTCTATCTAGATCTCTTACATGAGTGGTTGTTAGTGACCCAAATACTTGACCCATCATTTACTGCCTCCCAAGATGTACATTAGCAGGAGCCAAAGCTCTAACCAGGCATTGTGATATTGGATGTAGGCATCTCAGTTAGTAACTTAACTGTGGCACTAAACACCTGCCCCAGTAGTTTTGTCTTGCTTTCTTAAGAAATCTGAAAATTGACCTTTTAGTTTAAGATTCTAGAATATTAAATTAATGAAATTATTGACATGGTTGGATTTAAGTCCATAAGGTTACTATTTGTCATCCATATTCTTTGTACATCTTTTCCCTTTTTTGATAAATCAAAAAATTTTAGTAATCCATTCTGTCCACTCTAATTTATATCTAAGTGCTGGCTCTAGTGATAAATTACCTTATTGTAGTATATCCTAAATTAATATTATAAGAAAGTTACAGTTCTGTGATTCCATTTATACCCTCTTCAATAGTTTGCCCTAGTAACTTTTGGCCTTATATCAAAAAATGTGTATGAAAAGTTGTGAAGACCATGAGAGTTAGTCCTACTTTCAGGGAGGAAGGAAGATTAGAGATTACCTTAATCCAATCAGGGGCTGAATTAACTGAAAACTACGTTGCAGTTTTTCTCAGATTCCATCTTTCTCATTTTACATTCATTCTTGTGTGAAGCCCAGCATGTATATCAACTTAGAGGTTAGTGGTTTTGCTAGGTGTGTTCCCTTTCTTGAGTTCAGAATTTCAATTGTGCGTTATTAGTACTGAGACTGATATGAACACTTTTCTGTTTTTCTTTAGGAAGATAATGTAGTTTTCAAAAATAAGTAAACAGTATATCCCACCCAATATGTTCTTACAACTTGATGCTAACTTCGAGAAATAAGGCCTGTGTTCCTTTGAATCTAGGTGGCCCTCCTTCTGTGGTGGAAATAATGTGATGTCTCTTCTGTGACTAAGCCATAAAAGGCAACATGACTTCCTTCCACCTAGTCCTTTTTGCATATTCACTCTTCCAATGAAGCCATCAATTTGTGAAGAAGCCAAACAATCTCATAGAGAGGTCGTAGGAAAGTGTTTGGTTCATAGCTCCCAGAGAAGTTCCAAATGATAGACTGTGTCAACTGCCAGAACTGAGAGTGTTGAGGAAATGAGCTTTCATATGCTGCTGTTTTAGCCTACTTGATTTTGAAACTGTTTGTTACTCTGCAGCAGATGATTTCAACATGCAACTTTCTGCTTAGTTTTTTTCAGCTGCGTTTAAGATTTGAACAAATACCTTCAGGGAAGCAGCCAAGTATTGGGAATCGATGTCTCCCTCCCTTTCCCCAGGATCTCAGCCCTGTAAGTCCTGGCTGCTTTGACAGTCCTGAGCTCCAATCTTTGTTTCTTAAGCCCCAAGATTTGCCAACTCTCTGTTGGCTTCTTTGCTTCTTGACTGCAGCTTTCTGAGAGAATTCTGGGCCTCGTTCCCAGTTCCAAGAAGTGGCAGGTGCCAGAAGAGGAAAAGGAGCTTATAGAATGTTGGCTCACCTCACTGCACTTCCATTCACTCAGGGATTTTAGCCTTTTAAACGGATCTTTTCTAATTTACTTTTCATTATTTTCTGGTTGTTATCAATGGGAACATTGGCCTCCCACAATTACACTACCACAGCTGGAAGTAGAAGTTCTGATTGTGTTTTAAAAGATCAAAAGATCTCCTTAGTGTTAATATAGAGAACAGATTTAGGGGAGACTAATCTGGAGTAATGGACAATTATCTGGGTGAGAATTGATGATGGACAAGCTGTAGTAAAAACAGCAGGGCTAGGAAGTCATTAAATTGAATGACTAGACTATATAAATTGCTGGGTTTGGTATGGACTTAAGGGAGAGAAAAGTATCCAGGAGTCTTGTAAGATTCTTGCATAAACCCTGGGGTATAGTTTTAGGTTGTTCACTGATATGAAAGTTATTTCACATGAGGGGGTGACACAGAGATATTATGTTAAATGTAGAACTTAAATGTTAAATGCTATGTTATTTTATTCTATTTTTTTAAAGATTTATTTATTTATTTGAAAGGTAGCATTCTAAGTGGGGTGAAGTGGAGCAGACAGATTTTTCTATCTACTGTGTCACTCCCCAAATGACCATAACAGCCAGAACTGGGCCAGTCCAAAGCAAAGAGCCAGGAGCCAGGAGCCAGGAATTTCTTCCAGGTCAACCACGTTTGAGTGGTGAGGGTGCAAATACTAGAGCCATCTTCTGCTGCTTTCCCAGGCACACTAGCATGGAGTTGGATTGGAAGTGGAGCAGCTGGGACTTAAATTGGCACCTGTATGGAATTCCAGCATTGCAGGTGGCAGCTTTACTCACTATGCCAGAACATGGGCCCCCAGAACTTGTTATTTTTGAGTTATACTTTGGACATCTAGGTTGAGATGGACAATTGACAGTAGGCTTAGAATTCAGAAAAGAAACCCAGACTTGAGATAGAAAGAGAATTGAGAGACTACATTATATCAGTGTTATTTTGACACATGGAAGTAGATTAAAATCACCCAAGAGCCCATAGGAATTAAGAAAACAGGTGATCCTAGGAGAGAATGAACTGGATTTGGGTACTCTTGAAAGGAGGTAAAATGAAGTAAGGTTTTACTCTTAATTTTCTCATATTGCTTCTCTTCTCCAATATAGATTCAGATGAATGTCATCCAATGAGTAGAACACTCTTTTTTAAATGAACAGAAGGAAACATCTGAAAAGCAATATGAGTCCCAAGAAAACAGAACAGTGTCCTGTGGTTCTCAATTTTAAACAATATAAAGTGGCTGAAATAACTTGGATAAACCATTACATGCCCATATTACAAGTCATGCATTTGGCTTTGATTGACAGGGAAAATCAAACACCCCAGAAACACACAACCATAATTTTGGTGGATTCATTTCAAAACAGTGAAACCAAGTTAATAGAAATTTCATGAAATATAGATAAAGCATCAGTGGCAAGTCAGAAAGAATGTGTGATGTTATAAAAGCTTTACCACTTACAACCAAAATTCAATTTTTTGGAGAAATAACAATATTGAACACATTCTTCAGTCTAGTCCACAACCTCAACCATGTGCTTTTAATTAATTGATGAAAAACCATTAACTGCTATCTTAACTTTATTTGTACTGTGACATAGTAATTCAACATGTTAGAAAGACTAAAGAAACTCTAGCCTTCCAGTGTACCTGGAATAACATTGTTATGATTTGAGTTATAAGTTAAGGAAACCTACCTAAGTATAAATTTAAAATTTAAGCAAACAAACTTGAGAGTTTGGAGAAAACAGATTCTTGAGAATATCATTGGAGCAATGTGAGTTGATCCTTCAATTTTTCTCTTTCATGAGCAGAAACAAGTTTCTCTTTTATATCATAAGGGACTTTCTACTACTAGCAATTGAAACAGTACTATTTACCAATGTTGAAAGTTTGCTTAATGACTAGGAGAGAACATATTTATAGAGATTCATTTACTCCAAGATGCTATTCTAAAGGTAAGAGTTTGAGGCTTCTTTATTTTACCAAGAACCTAGAAACAGTAACCATTCTTTGAACATGAAGTCACTAAATCTTGGTCTAAGTGAATTATTTAATATTGGTGATTTATGGGGGTCTTTTCTTTGAAATATCATTCTGTATTTCCTCATTAACAAGCCCTAGTCATCATTCAAGACATATGAAGTAAGCTTTGTTTCCTCAAGAGTGCCCTAGTTGAATGGCCAAGTGAAAGAACAGACCCTCCTCTGAGCCTCCAAAATACGGAGTTTTATATCCCCCATCCTATTAATAATATCTACCATGCTATTTTAGCAGTTCTCTTTATTGAAAGATTTTTACATCTATTAAACTTCATCAGGTCCAATGCTGTGGTGCAGCAGGTTAGGCCATCGCCTGCAGCACTGGCATCTCATATGGGTACTGGTTCAGGTCCCCGCTGCTCCACTTCTGATCTGGCTCCCTGCTAATGCTCCTGGGAAAGCAGCAGAAGATAGCCCAAGTCCCTGGACACCTGCCACCCATGTGGGAGACCCAGATGAAGCTCCTGGATCCTGGCTTCAGCCTGTCCCAGCCCTAGTCATTGCAGTCATTTGGGGAGAGAACCAGTGGATGGAAGATCTGTGCGTGTGTGTTTTCTCTCTGTAACTCAGACTTTCAAATGAGAAGCAGAATCACAAGCAGGGGAACTGGTACTAGAGCCAGCACTCAGATACGGGAGTTTGATCATAGTTCACTTTCTCAATTTCGTTATAAACAAGACTAGAAGTTTCAAATAAGCAGTGATAACCAGTTAATATTCAACATAGAAAGAAACTCAGGGGAGAGAAAAACCAGAGGATGTCAGGTTTCACTTGAGTAGCCTCAGCTTATGAAAATGCTGACATCTGCATTTTGACTTTTCAAATAACTAAGCATAATGCAAGGACCACCATTTTTGCTTTCCTCCCATCCAGGGATGCAAATATCCAAGATTAGAAACTCCCACAGCAGCTGACATTTAGGATTATTTAGGAAGAAATGTTTTAATCAGTAAGTTGCAAAATGTTCACAGAGCATTATCAGTGAGGTAGTAGTCTGGGTGAGTGGAAGCTGAAGTATATAAATCTGAATAAGCAAAGAGCTTTGATAATTATAGTAGAGTTGGAGTATATTAAAACACTTTTTCTTTATATATTTCTGTCTTTCTGTTTGCCATGATTCTTACTGGTGTTTTGAATAAAAATATATAAAACAAAGAAAAACTGTTGCATCAAATACTACTGTAGTTAATTCATGTGAGAACTATATGCAACTTTCACATACAAGTACGAGAAAGCCTAATCCAAGGATTCATATGAAGTTGTGATTATCTCAACATAAGCTCAAAAGACATATTTGTATGAGATAGGATTAGGAAATAACATATTCCAAGGCCGGTCAGTTGACTAAATCAATGTTATTACGTTGGGGGTGTGGATGCACCGCATTTGAACCTACTGAAAGCTAATTTGACTAAGATGAAAAACGTTTTGTACAGTTAAGGAGTTTTATTAGGAGAGCTATGAAGATGAAGTGAGAAATGTTTTTTTTAGAATTAATGGTCAACAGGAAAAAAGCCATTCAAGATCAATATTTTGTCCACTTGGTCTTGAAGACCAAAAACCAGTAGGTATTAGGAATCACATAGATAAAAGAGCATTTTTAGAAGCATATATCGAAAATAAGGAAAAATTTCAGATCCTGCCAAGGTTACCTGGAAACTGACAATATTGAGGCTTCTGTGAGTGAAAATGTACAGGAAAAAATGTATCTGTTGAAAAGGTAAAAATGTTGTCTCAAATTGCCTCAAAGCTGTGGCCAATGTCCTGGCATAGTGAGTTAAGCTGCTGTCTGGGATTCTGGCTTTGGCCTGGCCCAGCCCTAGCCATTGAGGCCATTTGGGAGTGATCCAGCTGATGGAAGATCTCTCTCGTTGTCTCTGTAACTCTGCCTTTCAGGTAAATGTTCAAATTGCCTCAAAGCAGTGTCCTCTCTCTCTCTCTCTCACGCACTCCCTCACACACTCTCTCTTTTCTTTCTCTCTCTCCCTCCCTCTCTTTCTTTCCTCCTTCTCCTTCTCTTCCTTCTCCTTTTCTTCTTTTTTGCACTGTCCTAAATATAATGTAGATTCTTATGTTTTACATCTTCTTGTTAGGGCTTGTGTTTATTTTCATGAATCCTGTAACTTGTCTCTTCAGTCAAATGGGCATTATGTTAGACAAGTTAGTTACACAAGAATGAAAATGCTTCTTCCTGAGAATTAGGAAAAACACATTTTAAATAATTGAAATGTTTGTTTCCAATGTTAATGGCATGTCTTTATAAAAACCTACATTTGCAAAATAGGCTGCCAAAGCCTTAAAGGAAAACAGCAGACAGGGCATGGAAATGACTTGGCCAACTTGAACCCATGGTTGTTTCTGGAGTGTTATTAAATTACGCTAAGCAAAGAACAAAAATCAAACCCAATTAAATCAGCAAAAATTTCTTGAGTGTTTATTATGCACCAGGCACCATACTGAGCACTAATAATTCAGACAGGAATAAGTCCCATTAAGGCTAATATTCTGCAAAAGATATTACTGAAGTTTGCTGTGTAGGACCCCAGATTAACATCTTCCGCAGCACAATTGTGTCTGGACATCCAACTGTAATAATAATCATGGTATGCTTATCCCTGCACCCAAATAAACTATACTAAATATTTATATGACCTGTGAGACACTTCTTGCACATATAATAGCCTGTTCCATTAATTTTTACTGTGACTAAATAAAGGAAATGTTATTTTGTCTAATATTTAAAACATACACAAACATAAAAATTAATGATTTTTAAGTAAAAAAAAATCTATCTGTACTTAAGTACAGTTATGTGTTTAACCTTTGATGTGAATTACAAGATGAGGCTTACAGATACTACTTTTTCCAATATCCCATGTTCCCTTTATGACTGTATTGAGCGATTAATACATCTATGTCACATTATTAATGGGATGAAAACTTGTTGACTATCATGAGATAGATATACATAAGATAACCATCTCTCTTCAGTTCTCATTTTTTTTCTCTTTGTGTTAGGTTCTGTTGCTCCTCTTCTCTACTATCACAACTGACATACAATGGGATATTTATCTCTTATAATGAATAATAAAATATGTAAAAATGCATTGCATTTTACACAAATGCAATTTTTTATGTTGACTTTTAAAATTAAGTGATGGTCAACTATACTCTTAACGAAGCTTTGTTTCTCTCTAGTGTGCACTACACACATTTTCCACTAGTTTTCCTTGACCATGGAATGAATTCATCTTGCATAAAATCACAGTGTAGTTGCTATGCTGTGTGCTGAATATTCATCTGCTTATGTAATATGTTTTGTGTGTTCTAATCAAGATGCTTTGATGGAAGAGGTTTTTTTTTTAATCATACTAAAATTTGGGGGTGAAATTTAAGCTGCAAACTGAATCTGGAATAAAAACAGATGCACCAATGTGCAAAAAATATGAATTTTAGTATTCTTCTTATGTACTATAATTAAGTATTCCCTCTGACTATCATAGCCTAGGTGTTCTCTATTTTTTCATTTCACTTCCAATATTACGTAAGCCTTGCTGTTTTATAAGAAGAACCCATGTAGTTCTCGGAAAATATGACTGAGACTACGCAACTGTTTCCTTCTTTAATTCCACTAAAATGACAGTAAAGGAACTGAAAATTTTATAAACCTAGAAGGAAATAAAGAATGAGAGGATAACGCTGTCTAAGGTATACTATCTGCTGTTGGGAAGAGGAAGGCTGATGGAAGAGTTACCTCACGAGAAGCTAAGGAAGCTAGAACCTAAGTGCCGTAGACGGAGCTATGGATGAGTACCAAGTCTATTTGCAGAGTGCCTGAGTGCGCAGGACATAAAGTCAGGTGACTAAAGTCAGTCACAAAACTTGGAATATTTGACGCTTTTCTGTGAAGAGAACAAATATCAAAGAATCTGGATTCTTGCAGGTTGCAAGAAAGTGAGAGCTATAGCTCCCTCGGCCAGTGGGCCTATATATCCCCCAAACATATTCAGACAGGAAATTAGTGTTGTTGTTGTTGTTGTTTTTGTTTTTTGTTTTTTGTTTTTTTTGTAGAGAAACTGAAGATCCATAGAGAAAGAGCTTACTAATAAAGAAAATAGAGTCTGTCTCCTAATTACTCTGACATTATGGCCTACAGGCATGTCTTTGTGAGTAAAGTTTTACTAGAAGTCATCCATGCCCATTCATTTGCATACTAACTATGGCTGTTCTCACTCTGCAACAGCAGAGTAAAGTGGTTGTTATAGGAAACATGTTGCCTAGGAAGCCGAAAATATTTACTTTGTGAATCTTGATAGAAAAAGTTTTCCAGCTACTCCAGAGGAAATATCAATCAATAATCACCATGTATACTGAGATGACTATTTTTAGTTCCTTAAATGTAAAGAGACCAACAAAGCAAAGATCATGATAAACTGGAAATAATTTCCTGACACAGAACACTTAGATAAAAAAGAACATGCAGTCTAAAACAAGAAAAAGCTGCAAGAAGATAATAAATATGGGGGCAAGCATTGGACCTAGAGGTTCGGGCACTGGGTAAGAAGCCTGTTTCTTGTATTTGAGTGCTGATTCCAGGTTCCTGCTAATGAAGACCCTGGGAGACAGCAGGGATGCTTCAGCTGTGCTTCTCTCACTCTCACTCACATAGATGGGAGCCCGCTCCTTCTCTCTCTGATTTTAAATAAATAAAAATTTAAAAAGATGATAACTATATAAGAGATTTGAGAATTAAGTGAAAATAAAAGTTCTATCAGTATACGCTAAAATAAGAAGTGACATTTCACGGGTCCAACAAGAAGAGGAAGTTGAACCAAAAGAATATCAGCAAACAAAAAAGGGCTAGAAGAGTTTCAAATCTAACAGCTAAAAATCTGTTACTGAAACTGTGCTTTTTCTATCCAAGGCTCCTTTTCCCTATATTTCTCTTGTTATTTAGACTGGAAGATAGGCAGTGTCTCAAGAAAACATAACCTTTTTTTTATAATCCTTTTTCCTTTCATCCTCCACCCTTCCCGTCTGCATTCTTCCTTTTTTCTAATATCCTTATTTTAACAATTGGTCACCCAGAAATATTTGAAGTCTCTGTCCTTGATGACGTCCTTGAACCTGTCTCTGTTTTGGATTACCTAGACCCAGACTACCTGTGTCATTAGAGTGTAAAGAAAACAGGAAGAAAAATAACCTACTCTAACCTCATTACTTGCAAAAGAATGGAAAGATATATCCCTAAATAATAGATAGCTACAAGATGAAGATAAATTAATCTCCCAAAAAGTAAAAGAGAAATATAATGAGATGGAAAAAAGTAGGAAATAAAAAGATAAGAAAATTAGAGGATCACTGCAGGTGATCTATTGCCTGTTGAATGGTGGTACTGCAAGGAAAGAAGTAGAAAAAATGTAATAAGTGGAATACAAATTGAAAGACCACCACAAAACACACCAAATACCAGAGTTAAAGGAAAAGTTTATTGTCGGCTGGGAGGAAACCCAACAGCCTGGAGGGATAAGGGGAGAGAAGGAGGAAAGGAGAAAGAGGGAGAATGTATGAGAAGCAGGTTCTGTTGTAGCCTTGCAGGGGTAGGGGAATGGGAGAAAAGAATCCCCAAATCCTGTTAAGGTAGGGGTGGAGCTGACCCTTGTGTTGGGCCATCTGGTCACCTGACTCCTAGGAAGCCAGGCTGGGTCCTGGAGAGGCCACACTTAGTGTGTACAGGGTGGTGACTGGGCCAGAGCCCCAGATGGTGTCCTAGGGCTTAAGATGGTACCCTAGATAAGACAGCACCATTTTACTAACACAAATTATTTAAATGAACAATCCAGGGAAGAGTCTCAGTTGAATGATGTTTTCAAGTGAAGGGAGTTTGAGTGCCTATCACAATAAATGAAAATTGTTTCATTACATCAAGAAAAAGAGAAAGTAAATAAAAAGAGAAATTCTTTTTTAAAAAACAAAGATTTATTTAATTAAAAACAGTTACAGAGAGAGAGAGAGAAAGAGAGAGAGAGAGAAAGTTTTCCATCTTCTGGTTCACTCCCCAAATGGCCACAAGGGCTAGGGCTGGGCCAGACAGAAACAAGGAGACAGGAGCTTCATTCAGGCCTCCCATGTGGGTGCAGGGGCCCAAGCACTTGGACCATCTTCTGCTAATTCCCAGGTGCGCTAGCAGGGAGCTGGATTGGAAGTGGAGCAGCCATGACTGGCCCCAAAGCCCATGTGGGATGCCAGTGCTCCAGGAGGCATCTTAACCTGCTATGCCACAATGTAGGTCCCCCAAAAATCTAGAAGTAGAAAAATAGAGGAATAATAATCAGACTGGAATACTACTTCTAAGCAACAATGTCTAGTAAAGAAATATCATCCAAATGTTGGAAAAACTTATTTTCAAATTTGAATGTTATACAAATCTGAATATTCAGTCATTTGTGCATTGATTTATCCAATATACTGAGTACCTACTCAAAATATAGCAGTAAACAAGTTATTTTTAAGATCCTACCACCATGCTTATGTTAATGGGTGTCCTACAGATACCAAAAGAAACACATAAATAAATTATAGATTCTATTGTAGGCTGCTAACCAATATGGAGAAAAGTCATCAGGGGTTGGAGAATGCATGTTTTTGGAGTGGTTTTTCAGAGCGGATAGTCTGAGAAAGTGAATGTTAAGGAAGGATTTGAAAGAAGTGATGGTGCAGTAAACCCTGAGGGAAGAGCATGTCAGGAATGTTCTGTCGCCTTTAAAGAGACCAGCATGACCCCTCCTTCCATTTTTAAATCTATTATTTTTACTGCGTATTTGATGTTATTTATGTCATCCCTTTTAAACTTAGACTGGTCTATCTGTTGCCTTTAATGCTTAAGTTGATCATTGTAACATTGAAGATGGTGTTTATACCACCGATTCCTATGGGTTTGGACCAACATGGGAAGCAGTCTGCACAGCAGACTCCTAGAATGACTTTACAGTAAAGAACACTCTGACCTCAGAATCAACCCATAAGGCTTCCTGGTCAGGCTGAAAGGCCTGCAAGAGCATTTCAGGCATGGAAAGACAAGACTCTGGGGGGGGGGGAGCCCTACACGGAGGATCTCTGTGAGGGCTCAGAGGAAAGGAAGGGTCATCAAAGGAGACACTCTCCGCTGAAGGGAGAGGAGAACATCCTCTTTGCTGATGGCCGTGTCCAAATAACGACGGAGTCTGTGGTCACAAAAGGCCTCCATAGCCCTGGCAGCCCACAACAAGAGCCTCGGATGATCACTGACATCATAAAAAAAAAAAAAAAAGAGTATTAATTGTTAAAGGAACAACAGTAGTCAATGTGCACTTGCTCCCCAGGTAGGACCTCTGTCCCTACTGAATTGCATATGAGAATCGACTGCAAATTCTCTCCCCAAACAGTACTCTATATATTGTGTGTGGGCATGGGGGCAAATTGTGGAACTCTATGATTAGCATAGAGATGGTCCTATATGTATAAAGTCATACTAAAAATGATTCATAATGAAGAAGAAGATGGGTGAGGGAAAGGGAGGTGGGAAGGGAGCGGGGTGGGGGGCATGAGGGAAAGAACCACTGTATTCCTAAAGTTGTATCTATGTAAAAATGCATTCATTAAATAAAAAATTAAAAATTAAAAGAAAGAGACTAGGATGGCTTAAGCAGAGCAAGCAAGGAGAGGGGCAAATGAGATCAGGAGCAGATTATGTAGAACAATGTAGGCCATGGGTGGAGTTTGAGATTTTACAAGGAGGGAGATAAGAAGTCACTAAAGATTTTTCAACAGAAAGGCATATATTATACTCATTTTAAAAAGATTACCTTGGCCATATTTTTGGAGATTGACTGAAACACAAAGGCAGAATCAGGTAGAAGTTAATAGTAATAATCAAGGTGAGAGCTAATGCTAACTAGTGAAGATGTCATGAAGCTGTCAGATTCTAAAACTGTTTTGCAGGGCATTGGCATTTGTTGTGGATTATATGTGGAATGTTGCCAGAAAGGAGAGTCCAGGATATCTGAACATTCAGAAAAATGGGTTGGTCATTTAATGAAGTATGGGGGAGTGGGAGTAGATTTGAAGAGAGCAGGTTAATGATATATTCAGGCATGCAATTATTAGAATATTTTACTTTCTGCACTTTGTGAAGATGTGCTTTAACAAAAGGGAAAGAGGAAAAGAGAAAGAAGGAAATGGACAATCAGGTAAAAGAATACTCAAAATAATGATGAAATAAAATCTAGAATGTGTGTGTGTCTGTGTGTTGGGGTGACATTTGGTCTATTCCTTAAGCTGCCACTTGAGAAGCCTGTATCCCATATTATAGTGCCAAGGTTTGAGGCTTGGCCATGCCCTCCATTCCAGATTCCTGGAGCTTACCTGGGAGGCAACAGGTGATGGCTTAAGTAGTTGGGTCCCTGCCACCCACGTGGGAGACATGGATTGAGCTCCTGGTTCCTGGCTTCAGCCTGGCCCAGCCCTTGCTTCTGTGGGAATTTTGAGAGTGAAAAAGCCAACATGAGTCCCCATTCTTCCTCCTCCTCAAGCTCCCCCTCCCATTCCACCTCGCCCTCTCTCTTTTCAAATAAATTAAGTAAACAAATATGAAGTCTCAAAATAGCACACATCAGAAGCATTCCAGAGCAAGAGTTGAGAGAAGAAATAGCAATAGACTTATGAGAGATCTCTTGAATCATTTGGGGAGAATACTGATAGATATTCAGAAGGAAAAAAACAGGCAAATTAAAGAATATTGCCTTATAGTACACTAAGTGATTAAGTAGAAATTATTTTGATTAATTACACTGAGAAACTGTAAAGGAGAAAAACTTGCCATTCTCATCACATTGTTTCCTGCCTAATTTTCTTATATCACCTACAACTCTTTGTCATGTGTCTCCCTTCCTAGAATGGAAGAGTCGTGAGAATATGCACTTGTCTGGGTTGCTGTGTGTTCCCAGAGCCTAGGACAATACTCAGCACAGTACATGCCCAGATTGTGTTTGGTGAAAAAATGAGTAAAGAATACATTAGAAAAAGTTAAATGTGTTGAAAACTACACCACTGGATATGTCTAAATAAGATAAATTAAGAAATAAGAGTTCACACACATTCATTAGAAGTGTGGAGGTAAATTTCAAAAACATGGAAAGGGATTAGGTGGGTTACATATGGGCAATGGAACTGGAAAGAGAAATGCATAAGGGAGTAAGAGAGGGAGGCAAATGAGAATGTAGTTGTCATTGAAATTTTATTTTTGATTTGAAATATATATATATTTCATTATACATATGATTTTAATGATCTGTGTGTACTACTTAGGTAATAATAAAAATGATTTGGGGATTTTTAATTTAAAATTTGCAAGGTTCTAAAGAAATACTGGGGTCTAGAATTACCTAAAATCTTTCAATATGAAAAGGTTTTTTTTTTATTTCTTCTGGAAATTCAAGTAAAATAAACACATTAATAGAGTACTCAGAACTAATTTGTTTCATTTTGGAAGAATTATATTCATTTGTTTAATGCTATAAAATCCCATGTATATTTGCTTATGATTACAACACAGTAGCTTTGCAAAAGTGCATAATCATATATATTTATTTTCATATTAGATTGAGTTTCAATGAAATTTCTTAGAACTTTTAAAATCTACGATGACTTCTTACTAGAATTATTCATTATATCTCACCTTGACTTCAGTAGTTTTCAAGCTCTTCTAAATGTATTAACTAATTAGATTCTCTCACAAAACATAGAAAGAAAGTGTAACAATATTTCATCTCATGGAGTTTGTAGTTAAGAAACAAGCCTTATTTCCAACACTATTTCTGTTACTGAGTTACTAAACTTTGAGCAAATTACATTGCTCTCCTTAGCATCAGTGTTGTTCTTAGTAACATGACAACAATAATACACATCTCTTTGTGTTCTGAGGAAGAAATGAGATAATGTAGGCAAGGACTCAGTAGCTGCACACCATAAACAAGTGACAAATGGAATCAATGAAGATTTTTCAGAATTTGATAAGGAATGGATTATATATTCTCCAAGGTTTTGCTTTGTCTGAACACGTAACCTCCCACGTCAGAGCCTAAAGAACAAACCCAGGTATTTTTACTCTAAGTGGACTGTTACAAAACTCTTATTAATGAAATCATAGTCAACCGGAAAAATAAGTTTTAAGATATCATTGGCTTCCAGAGGTGCAAATTCTTCTGTGTTTATCAAATTTAGTACACATAACTGACTTGTTTTGCTGGTATGTTTGTACAATTTTGAATGGGGCATATAGTCTTGCATTTATTACAGTCCCATGATTACTTATCACTCACCTGAATTCTGGCCTGACTGTTTTATCATCTCTCTGATCCTTGAAGGATTGGAGATCACTTTTTATATACTACCCCATTTCAAGCAACAATTCTCTTTTATTGTCCTCCCCTAACTTCAAAGCCAGTGCTATTCTTGGCCTCTTTAGGAACAGGGGTATTTCATCAATATTCCTCCTTCGTGGGATATTAATCAAAAGGGATATTGCCCCCTCCCTTCTTGTATCCACAGTTCCTGTAGGTATTTATGGCATGGGGCATGTCTTAGTCCTTTCTGACTGCTGTTACAAAATACTACACATTGGGTGGCTCGTAAACAACAAAAATTTGCTTCTTACAGTTTTAGAGCCTCGAAAATCTAAGATCAAGGTATCAGCATATCCAATGTCTGGTGAGGGCCTGCTTCCTGGTTTTCAAATAGCTGCCTTCTTCTATATCCTCACATGGTGGAGAATAGAAAGAGATCTCTATTAACTCTGTAAGGTCACTAGCACTATTATCTGGGATTTACCCTGAAGACCTACTTATCTTCCAAAGGTCCCAAATCCTAACATTATCACATTGGGGATTAGGATTTCACCATATGAATTTTGAAGAAATGCAATATTCTGACCACAGCAGGCTAAAAAAATTCATATCACTTAGCTAAATTAACAAGTTGAATGATACCTAAGTTAAATTAAGTCTGATGTAATCCTTCTTCCACATACCAAAATCCTGACTTGATGATATTATTTCAGGTAATTTAGAGCAGCGGAATCTGTGAAGTGTGTTCACCCTGCTTCCTCAGATTTGCAGTGCACCTGCCTCCCACCCCCAAATTATCTGCTGATGCTTGTCTTAGTTATGTGTGATACCGCTCCAATATTCATGATACTAATGGTTAATGTTCTTCACTAACTCATGTGCTAAACATGGATTATCTCATTTAATGTTCTCAACAATCTTCTGAGGCATGGACAGTTATTAGTCTCACTTTATACCTGAGAGAAATGCTTATAGTGACTGGAAAATGTGTATATATGACAGTTTACAGAAGATCCACTTGTTTGAATACCAATTGTATACTCTAATCATTGTTGTAGCCTGAAATAGTAATAGCTATTGTTTGGAAATGTCTACTGCTTATATTTTCTGTAAGTATAATTTGATGTTTTACTTACTTTAGTTCTGAAATATCTAAAGGTTGCTCTATTAAAAAATGCATCTAGAGAAAATAATTTCCTGTGCTGCCAAGCTGAATGATTGTCATCTATCACCTGCTCTGCAGGATCAGGCTTACCACGACATTGTTGGCTGTTGCCACGCAGTAACCAGACCAACACGACAAATAGCTGCAGTCTTATGGGTTTTTTTAATATTTATCTATTCAAAAGGCAGAGTTACAAATAGAGGAGAAAAGACAGAGAGAGATCTTCCATTCACTGATTTACTCCCCAGATGGCTGCAATGGCCAGGGCTGGGCCAGGCCAAAGCCAGGAGCCAGGAGTTTCTTCCGGGTCTCCCTCATAGGTGCAGGGGCCCAGGGACCTGGGCCATGTTCCCTGCTCTTCCAGGTACATTAGTAGGAAGCTGGATTGGAAGTGGAGCAACTGGGACTTGAACTGGTGCCCATATGAGATATTGCCATTGCAGGCAGCGGCTTTACCCACCATGCCACAATGCCAACCCCATAGCTGTTTTTCTTTTTAAATTTTAGTTTTATTTTTACTCTTTAAAAAAGGTTTTATTTATTTATTTGTCAGAGTTAGAGAGAGAGAGGGAGAGTGAGGGAGAGAAGGAGGGAGAAAGGAAGGAAGGGAGGGAGGGAGAGAGAGGGAGAGGGAGGGAGAGAGGCAGAGAGCACAATGGCCAGGGCTAGGCCATATTGAAGCCAGGAGCCAGAAGCTTCTTCCAGTTCCCCATGAAGGTAGCAGGGGCCCAGATACCTAGGCCATCTGCTGCTGCTTTTCCCAGGCCATTGGCAGAGATCCTGACTGGCAGTGGAGAATCCGGTACACAAACCAGTGCCTATATGGGATGCCAGCATCGCAAACAGTGGCTTTACCTGCTATGCCATGACACTGGTCCCTAGCTGCACTTTTAAAACAGCATGGTACAAAAAGTGTTATACATGAAACAAAACATTATCCTACTTTTACACAAAATCCTGTTACTGGCATATTTCTTGCTTTTATAGCTAAATAATGGAATCAAAATTGCTTCCAACATCCCCAGGCCTTTCTGAATAAAAAGCCTAAAGACAACTGTACTGTTATCTTTTCAAAAATGGAATTAACTTTTTACTTTTAATGTACACCCAGAAAAGATAGACTGCTTGCCCACTAAAAAAAGATTCCCAGGAACTCTCTTATTGGATAAATATATCAATAACAGTTTCTCTCTGTGCATTTTTGGTCATACATATGTGTGTTTACATATATGCATATATGAATGAATATATCTAGAGAAAACAATATAATACTATATATATATATATAGTATTTTAATGAGAAATTCAGGAGCTCATATTTTCGTTATAACAATTCTGCTAACCAGCTCTGCAATGGCATGCATCTTTAGGAATTCTCAGCCTTCCAATTTCTCTCCTTTAAATACAAGTTGGCCTTAATACCTGCTGGATTCTCTCCATCTCTAAAGGTTGATGATTCTAGTTCCTGTAAGAGAGCCACTGGAATTATCTAGAAGATCAAATGGTATTTATGTGTGGTTGGAATAAGCTGATCAGAACTTTCCAAGGCTAAAGACTATATCATTAAAGATTTTATTGTACTATATGTTTATTATATTTATCTTAATATGTTGGAAAATAAATACCCTGAAGGTGAGGACATTTATTTTAGTTTATTACCTCATATTGTCTAAAATGTCATGCTAAGAACAGGAAAATATTGCTGATAATAATTTGAATCACAGTCATTTAAATCATATTTTGAATTTTAATTCTAAAGCAATGAGTAAAAACGACTGAATCTTATCTATAAGATGTATGCAGATAGCAAAATGCATGAAGATATGATATCCTATAAATTCCCGTTAGTTATAAAACAAAAAATTAGGTATTTATTTTGAAAAGATAATGTAATATGGAATTAAACATGAAAAGAAGATTCTGCTGCTAGTTAAAATGCTCTACAAATGCTGTTTATTTATAGTTATGATTGCATTCAAACATTCACTCATTAAATTGGACAATATTATTCCATTAGGACTTTATTTAACATTTATTAGGCTGTTAATAAGTGTCAGACACTTTTAAATGCTAAAATATCACCCAAATATATAACTAAAATTATGTAAGGAAACAATGAAGAAATGTTTGACTAACACATGAAAATGGAAATATAATTTCAATATCAACTAACAAAATGTCTATAATTTTTTTCATTTTCTGAAGATTTTTGTTAACCATTGAAGGTACAAAAGAATTAAAATATAAAAATACACTCACCTAAACATAGTCTCAGTACCCCACTAACATCCCTTCCACAAACCCAGAGAGAATGCCAGCATCTTTGTTGGACAAATCCTGTTCATGAATAGGAATTCCTACCTCAAGCACCTGGGCCTCTCTCAAGGAGGGCTTTTCTGGCCAAAGAAACTTGCTTGATCCATACATAAGCAACCAGAGGTTATGGAGAGTTAATGCCCTGAGAGATATAGAGATAGATGATAAGTAACCCAACATCTTTGCTAATTAATGGAACAGCTCTGAAATGCATTCTGTAGATTCTCTTCGAGGGTCCTAAGGAATTTAGGCACCACTTTCCTATAAGAACACCCCACTAATTAATACTTCCTTCATTGGATTTCCTCTTCCCCTGTCTCCCTACAATACTCACATTCTATGTTTTCTGGGAACACATTTGAGTGAATTGTTTTCACCTACATTCTTTAGTGCAGGTTCTTCAGGTAACTAAGAGATATGATGTGAGTGGTAGCCTTTCATTGTTTAAAAGATTGGACAATGTAGGAAAGAGGTAATGTCTTAGAGTCAAGGCAAAAAATCATCAACGGCTGTTAAAACTACTGTAGGGGGGCTAGTGCTGTAGCGTAGCGGGTAGGGCCGATGCTTGCAGTGCTGGCATCCCATATGGACGCCAGTTTGAGACCTGGCTACTTCACTTCCAATACAGCTCTCCGCTGTGGCCTGGGAAAGCTCTCAAAGATGGCCCAAGTGCTTGGGCGCCTGCACCTGCATGGGAGACCGGGAATAAGCTCCTGGCTCCTGGTTTCAGAGCAGCACAGCTCTGGCCATTGCGGCCAATTGGGGAGTGAACTAGTGGGTGAAAGATTCTCTCTCTCTCTCTGTCTCTCTGTCTCTGTGTGTGTGTGTGTGTGTGTGTCCTTCTCTCTGTGTGTAACTCTGACTTTCAAATAAATAAATAAGTCTTAAAAAAACTATTGTAGGAAACTTTGGTAAGTAATAGGATTTTACCAATAACAAGATAATCTCAAACTACCTAAAAAACTAAAGTATAAGTTGCAAAGGGGAAAATAGTCACTGGACTGTGAAGAAATACAGCAAACACCATCTTAACAAGAAGATAGGATAAACAATGGATCTCCAAGGATATCTACATCATAATTCCCAGAACCTGTGACTATTCCCTCAATAGCAAAAGGGTTTTTGTAGAAGTGATCAAGGTCAAGAACCTTGAGATAGGGAGATTCTTTGGATTACCCAGGTAGGCCTGAGCTAATCACATGAATCCTTACAAGTAAAGAACCTTTTCCCAACTAGAGTCAGAATGAGATACAAGTACATGCATGCAACTAGGAAATGTGGGGTAGGCTCTAAGAAGCTGGGAAAGGCAAGAACAGTTCCTCCATGGAGCCTCCAGAGAGAAAGCAGCTTACCTACACTGGGTTTCAGCCCAGTAAGATCTCTTTCTAACTTCTTTGTTTTAAAAGATTTATTTATTTATTTTGAAAATCAAAGTTACAGAGAGAAGGGGGAAAGAGAGAGGGAGAGAGGGAGAGAGGGAGAGAGGGAGAGAGGGAGAGAGGGAGAGAGGGAGAGAGGGAGAGAGAGAGGGGTCTTCTATCCTCTGGTTCACTACCCAGATGGCAACAACGGCCAGGGCTGCACCAGGCCAAATCCAGGAACCAGGAGTTTCATCCGGGTCGTCTGCATGGGTGGCAGGGGCCCAAACATTTGGGCCGTCTTCTACTGCTTTCCCAGGCCATCAGCAGGAAGCTTGATCAGAAGTGGAACAATTGGGACACAAACCGGCCCCCACATTGAATGCTGGCCTCTGGACCTGTGGTTCTACCCACTAAGCCACAATACTGGCCCCTGTTTGTAAATTCTGACTTAAGTAATTGCAAGACAATACACTTGTCTGTGCTGTGCGACCAACATATGTGGTAATTTGATAGAGCAGCAATAGGAAACTAACATTAACCAAGCAACTCAATTTAGAGAAAGTTGTTATAGGGGCTGGCCACCGCATGGGAAACTTGGAATAAACTCCTAGTTCCTGGCTTCAACCTGGGCTAGCCCTGGCCATTGCAGTCATCTGGGGAGAGAACCAGTGAATGGAAGATTTCTCTTTCTCTCTCTCTCTCTCTCTCTCTCGCTCTCTCGCTCTCTCTCTCTGCCATTCCATCTTTCAAATAAACAAATAAGTAACTCTTTTCATTTGTTAAATATGTTTTTATTCCTTTGAAACAGAGTTACAGACAGAGAAGGAGAGAGAGAGGCCTTCCATTCAATGGCTGGGGCTGGGCCAATCCAAACCCAGGAGCCAGGAGCTTCCTCTAGGTCTCCCATGTGGGTGGCAGGGGCCCAAGCACCTTGGCCATCTTCTGCTGCACATCAGCAGGGAGTTGAATCTGAAGTGAAGCAACCAAAACTTGAACCAGCACCCATATGGGATACCAAAATTGCAGGCAGTGGCTTAACCCTCTATGCCACAATGCCAGCCCCTTAAATAAATGTTTTTTTAAAAAAAGAGGATCCAGTGCTGTGGTGCAGCAGGTTAAGGTGCTGCCTGCAATATCTGCATTCTATATCGGCATCCAGTTTACATCCTGGCTACTTCACTTCTGATTCAGCTTCCCGTTAATGTGCCTAGGAAGGCAGTGGGAGATGGCCCAAGAATTTGGGCCCCTGGCACCCACGTGGGAGACCCGGATGGAGTTCCTGGCTCCTGGCTTCAGCCTGGCCTACACCTGGATATTGTGGCCCTCTGGGGAGTGAAACAGCAGATGGAAAATCCGTGTGTGTCTGTCTCTCAGTGACTAATTTTCAGATAAAGTAAATACATCTTTTTAGAAAAGAAAAAAAGTTGTTATGGGAAAAAATAACATTAATACAATGTAAGGAAAATGATATGATATTGTCTTATTTGGCTCAGGGTAATACACAGAATAATATAGCATGGATGGCCTAAACAGTGTAAATTTATTCCTTGTGGTTCTGTAGGTTGGAAGATCCAATAAGGCACTGGCAGGTGACTGTCTGATGGCCATACTTTTCCTTATTTGCAGGTGGTAACCTTCTCTCTGTGACCCCACATGGTGCAGAACAGAGAGAAAACTCTCTTGACTCTTCATGTAAGGGCACTAATCCCATTCATAATGGCTCCACCTTCATGACCTAATTACCTCCCAAATGCTCCATTTTTTAATACATCAAAAAAGTCAAGGCCATAGAAGACAGAGAAGGACTGAAGAATTGTTCCAGGTTAAAAGAAATCCTTTACAACTTTATGACATGATGCAGTGGTTTCTTTTACTATAAAGGACATTATTTGGACAAGTGGTGAACTTTGAATAAGCTCTTCAAAAAAACTGAAAATATTGCATCAATGGTAATTTCACTTTTTGTAATTACACTATGGTTACAATTGTAATTTTTTAAGATTTATTTTATTTATTTGAGAGGCAGAGTTACAAACAGAGGGAGAGAGAGACATAGAGAGGTCTTCCGTCAAATGGCCACAACAGCTGGAGCTGGGCTGATACAGGAGCCAGGAGCCAGGAGCTAGGAGCTTCCTCTGGGTCCCCCATGTGGGTGCAGGGCTCAAGCACTTGGGCCATCTTACACTGCTTTCTCAGGACATTTTCAGGTGGCTGGATTAAGGAAGTGGAGCAGCTGGGACTTGAATTGGCATCCATATTGGCAGCTGGCACTTCAGATGAAAGCTTAACCTACTATGGCACAGCACCCGCCCCTACACTTCTATTTTACTACTTAAGTACTTCATTGTATTTAAGGGTAACGAAATGTTGTGTCTTCAACCTACTCTCAAACAGTTTGAATAAAAGCGTATATGTAAATACAGAGAAAACACACATTAATATTTGAGTAATCTGAGAGAATGATATACAGAAATTCTTTGTACTATTCTTGTACCTTGTCTATAAGTCTGATCTATGTCAAAGTAATTTTTACAGTAAAGTTGTAAATATATTGATGGGAAAAATACATGAGACAACATGAAAATTTAAGGACAGTTGAAGTGCATTTTAACCATAAAAGAAAGAAATCATGTTTTAAGTTCTTCAACAAATATTTATTTAGTTCCTATCATGTGATACATCCAATTCTGTGTTAAATATATAACTGCAAGAATAAAAAACAGTCAAAATTCCCAAACTTTATGAAATCTGCATTTTGTGACAATTTAGATCTTCTTATGTGGTCAGTGAACTGGCTAAGCCATTTGTCTAAGGGAATCATTTCTCAATCTTTTAATCATGGTTTCATTAGCTTAAAATATTCTTCTAATGGAAATAACCGAAAAATTGCATTGGCATGAATGTTTGTTCTCTGTCCAAATCCCTCAATTATGACCTATATTTGAACCATTCAAAAAGTTTCTGGAAATATAAATTTTGATGATTTTTTTCAAGCTGATTAAAGATGTTATAGCATGATATTCTCTGCCTTGTACCAGATGGCTAACCCACAAAAACCATTTGTTTTCTAGTTCTACAATGTACTTTATTATGCATTCAGAATTTTTCACATTATTATTATTTTAGTATTATTGATATTATTCTTACTATCTTTTTTGTAAATAATGTTCTCTCCCCATCACATATAGTCAAATGTTCAAGTGAGGATAAAATAAAGTTAATGTAAATGAAGGTGTTTTTAAGGATGTACTTAAGAGAAAAGGTGATTGCCTAGGTATGGGAGAAGAGTCCAGAAGGCAGACCAGTGGTAACAATGGCTCAGAAAAAAGTGAAATGAAGGATGTGATGAAAATAGGTTATTGAACAACAAGGCATTCCAAGAAGAGACACCTGGGTGAAATACAAAGACATTGTGGACAGTGGAAGAAAGGAAAAGGGGTTTCATAGCAAACAAAGAAATGCCTATGGCAACACTCGCAGATGATAGCCAAGAGCCTTGCTGCTTCATCTGGACTCTAGACAGTAGAGCTGAAAATATCGCTCTTAAATCCCAGAAACTAAGTACTTTAATATCACTACCAACGTAGCATTTGTATATAAACATGTATTTAGAAGCTACTGTAGTGGATGCTGATTAAGCACTAGAAAGAAATATTCAACTTTTCACTTGGGCACATCCATGTGTACCATTTCCCTGATCACATCAATACTGTCTTTCCTATGTAAGAAGCTTTCTATTTAAATTCCCTGAGTGACAAAGGAATGTCATCACCGTTACCATCACCATTACCACCACCATCATCATTGTCATCATCACCATCATTGTCATCATCATTGTGGGGAGCAACTCAGACTAGACTAAGTTACTGGAATTAAGACTTATTCTATGCATCTGCTCTCCCACAATATGGCGCTGGGAGAGGAGTAAAACAGCTTCTACACAGCTGCCTCCAGTTCAACCAATAAACTGTGGGACCTGCTCCTGATTGGAGGAGAGCAGCATACTCGCCGTGTGGGTAGCAGAGTTGGGATTGGTGGAAGAGGACTATAAAGGAGGAGAGAGACAGCATGCACCGGGAACATCTATCCGAATAACACCTGAGCAGCCCCCGAGAGAGCTGGCCGGCGGTTTGCCACTCCCCCGTGGAAGTGGGGAAAGTGGCAGGGGGAACCGCCCTTCCACGGAGGTGGAAGGGTCGGTAGCCAACCCGGGAAGAACCAGCAGCAAATCCGGGGAGGGCTGAGCAGACGAAAGAACAACGCAGGGTCTAGTGTCGCTCCTCCACGAAGAGGGGAAGCGACACATCATCATTATAATCATCGTTAACATTTTTGGGAGCTCATGTAACAGTCACTGTCTGAAGTACTTTAAATGTTTTAAGCACTGTTGTAAAGTTGAAAAGAATACCATCTTCAGTTTTCAAAAGAGGAATCTGAATTGCAGAGAAGTTAAGTAACTTACCAGGGCCAAATAGTTACATATTTTCAGAGACAGGATCAAAACATAGGCATCTGAAATGTATACATAAATGGAAAATTGTTTTGTCAGATATCACACTTTAATACTTCTGCATGTTATAGGAAACAAGCTAAGCAAAGCTTGGGGACATTGTTTCGGAGCCCTGGTTTACTACACCTGGAGTCTCCTCTCCACAGACTTCATGTGGGAGACGGTGAATTTTCCAATTATCTTCCTTTGTTTGCATTCGATGCTAGGTTTTTATCACTTATAGGAGTCAATTTCCTTGACTTTTCTCATCTCCTTCCCTTTTGCAAAGCTGAAAATACCAGTGTGGCTTGGGCACACTGAGAAGAAGAATTTTGTTATTTCCTCACATTTCCCAGTTCTCTAGTGTATAAACAATATATGCTAATATCTACTTTTAAGATTTGTTTATTTGAAAGTATTTATTTGAAAGGCAGAATGACAAGGGAGGAAGGGAGAGAGCAAGCCAGGGAGCAAGGGAGAGATCAACCTTTTATCTGCTGGTTCACTCTGCATATGCGCAAATCAGTCAGGCCAGGTCAAAGCCAGGAGTCAGAAACTCCATGCAGGTCTCCTATGTTTGTAGTAGGAGGTCATATTGGAAGTGTGGTGTAGCTGAGACTAGAATCAGGCACTCTGATGTGGGATGATGGCATTCTAAACAGTGACTTAATCCAACATGCCATGACTCCTTACAGCACTGGAGAATGGTCTTCACTTAAGGTGGACACTGCCTACCCCTCTTCCCCTCCTTAACATGCCCTCTCGCCTCTCCATAACACCAGGTGCATATTTCACGTTCAATGCTATCATCATTCCTCTCACTTTATTCTCTGCAACACTATACGATTTTACAATGCTGTATCAGTCTACTAGCAAATCTTGAAAAATGAGAAACTCCTCTGAGTAAGAGCATATAAAGCTTTAATGCTTTTAAAATTTTTATTTTATTATGATTTCTTGGTTGACATCATGTGCTGGGTTTTCTTATAGATTTTAGTCTTACTCAGTGATGACACACACTTTGGTGTGGAAACTCTTCACTTGAGAATCTTAGTTAGCAACACAAACCCACAATCAATGTAATTAAAGGATTACAAATATTTGCATACTTCACATGTGCCACTGACTTTTTCAGGTTTCCTCATAAAGATATAAGAGGTTTACAGACAGATCTTTCACAGAAGGATTTTGAGTTGAGGGAATTCCTACATTTTCACAAGAAGTTATAAACATATAATTGGGCCGGCACCGCAGCTCACCAGGCTAATCCTCCGCCTGCGTCGCCGGCACCCTGGGTTCTAGTCCCAGTTGGGGCGATGGATTCTGTCTCGGTTGCTCCTCTTCCAGGCCAGCTCTCTGCTGTGGCCAGGGAGTACAGTGGAGGATGGCCCAAGTCCTGGGGCCCTGCACTCCATGGGAGACCAGGAGTAGCACCTGGCTCCTGGCTTCGGATCAGCGTGATGCGCCGGCCACAGTGGCCATTACGGGGTGAACCAATGGAAAAGGAAAACCTTTCTCTCTGTCTCTCTCTCTCACTGTCCACTCTGACTGTAAAAAAATAAATTATTATATAAAATTATATAAAAATAAATTATTATAATTGTCTACATTTGGCAGCTTAAGTACAACTATGTTGTTCATTCTGCAAATAGTAGTTTCAGAGCAGATGATTATATAGCTTTAAAGCATAGTAATATCTCCAACCTATTACTAACATCTTGTAAGTAAACAAAAGTAGTGTCTGTCATACTAAGCATTTAAAAACACTGAAGAGTAATGTCAAGCTATTTATAAATAAAACTGTGCATTGACAATCTAAACCCTGAGTAATTAAATGGCAGTGCTGATAAAGGTAGTCTTCAAACTACTTTCTGTTTTCAAAAGCTCGTTTTGACAAAAATATAATTGTCATAATTCTTCTCTTCCAGTGTGAATTTTAATAGCAAAATGATTATGTGGTCATTTTTGCTGTGCAAATCCTAAGCTTGTGATTCAAGTGCTATTTTAAAGAATTATAAGAGATCTAGACTAAAGGGTATTTACACCTTTTGACCTGATTTCTCAGTGACTGTAGCCTTTCTGATCACCTTCTGAGAGTTGAGGAAATTCTGTAGGAGAGGTGTAGAGTCAGAGGCCCTCAGTTTTGCCCAGCACAGTGTCATCAATGCCAGTGGTTTTCAAAGCTGGTCCCTAGACAATAGCAACAGCAGCATTGAAACTTGTTAGAAATGGAAATCCTCAGATTATGAATCAGAAACTCTAACCAGTCTGTGTTTTTGCTAGGTGATTCTGACACATCTTCAAGTTTGAGAACCCCTCGAATCAGACACCTCATAAATCATTGTCTGTTGTCTTGATTTCCAAATCTATTTAAATCTGAAAAGCTGTTGGAAATCTGCAGTTGGCATTCAGGTTTTGCTGACTAGTTGGATTTCAATGATTTTATTGAGTGATAGAGGTTTCTTAGTAGATGCCATTCCAGTACTTAATTACTAGTATTGTTTAATTGATTCTTATAACTTCCAACAAGAGTTAGTCTCAGAATTTCTTTCTATAACTTCTAAAGAAACCATGTATCATACAATCACTTGTGATTCTTTGTTAGAGTAGCTCAATTTGCTTTTTCTCCCTGTTAACTATTTGTTAGAGACAGGTTCATTTGCCATTTTTCTATAAGAAAGAGCTCAAAATTACAGTGTCACAAAGGTTTCTTTATCTTGCTTCTCACCATATTCCTAATAGCTCAACAGCACAATGTTTGGTGTGATGAACTTCTGGCATGCTGCCACTTTAGCTCTGAGCAATAAATTCTTTTAATCAGGTTTTGCTTCTTGATTTCAGTCTACATTGTGCTGCAGCTTTAGAGCCCCACTTATTTTCATTGAATTGCCAGCCTTAACATTATACAGTCATTGATTTTACTTTTCCTGGAATTATTTGATCATACTAACAATTTGCGAGTGTGAAATTGAGGACAAATAGTCTCTCAAAGCAGCAAATTAATAGAGTCATATCTATTAAATTTAGGCATGTCTATTTTTTAAGAGGGCCCAAAGTCAAGTATGTATAGATTCACTAGGTTAATGAGCTTTACTTCATACTGCAGACTTCTCTTCCATAAATGGCCACATGCTATAAAGTAAAGTAGGAGGTGTCATGCATTTTCAAACTGGACTCATTATAGTCTCTTTCATGTTCATATTCTGAACAAAAGGTGAGTCATAAAGTATTGGATTTAGAATCTAAGTATCAGATTGTATGTCTGATTATATATAGATATACACAAACACACACACATTCCTGAGGGTGATTGCTGTCACCAGTCTACAGATGAGGAAATCCGAGGCTCCGAGAGAGTTCTTGAAAGCCCAAGGAAACAACTAATACTTGATTGAAAAATGTGATGATTTTTCTCAAAGTTACTGCTCAAAAATACAAAATGGTCTTACATTCTAGATCACGAGACAGCCGACTTTTTCTTTTTTGTAGCCAATATGGTCACTCAACTCTGTCTTTGTGGTAAGAAAGTACTCGTGCAAATTAGTGGACTTGGCTGTGTACCAAGAAAACTTTATTTACAAAATCAGGCAGTGTAGGGCAGATGTGGCATAGTGAGATAAGCCACCACCTGTGATGCTGGCATCCCATATGAGTACTGGCTCATGTACTGGCTGCTACACTTCTTTTTTGCTAAAGATTTATTTATTAATTTGAAAGTCAGAGTTACAGAGAGAGGGACACACACACACAGTCTTCCCATCGATTTTTTTCACTCCACAGATGGTCACAACAGCCAGGGCTGGGCCAGGCTGACGCCAGGAGCCAGAAGCTTCTTCCAATCTCCTACATGTGAGTGGGGGCCCAAGCACTTGGGGCATATTCTGCTCCTTTCCCCAGGCCATCAGCAGGGAGCTGGATTGGAAGCAGGACCCAAACTGGTGCCCATATAGGTTGCCTACAATGCAGGCAGCAGATTTACCCCCTATGCCACAACACCCGCCCCTACTCCACTTCTGATCCAGCTGCCTATTAATGTGCCTGGAAAAGCAGTGGACATTGGCCCAAGTGCTTGGGCTCCTGCCACCTATGTGGGAGACCCAGAGAGAGTTCCAGGTTACCTGGCTTCAGCCTGACCAAATTCTGGACATTGTGGCCATTGTGGCCATTTATGAAGTTAACCTACTGATGGAAGATATATCTCTCTCAATATCTCTGTGTATATGTATGTGTTTATTTATCTCTGCCACTCTGCCTTTCAAATAGATAAATAAATATTTTTTAAAAAGCTGGCAGTGGGCCAACTTTTGTATACTCCTATTGGATTCTTTGCTTCTCAAATTTTAATGTTCATAAAGATCTCTGGGAATTTTATTATAATGCACATTCCGACTCAGTAGGTCTGAGTTAGGGTCAAAAAATCTTCTCAAAGCTAATGCGAGAAACAGTTTATACAACCACACTTTGAGCAGCAAAGCATGATTTTAGAAAATATTTTATATTATTGGATACTCTCTTAATAACATCCTTTTAAACAAGGTTGTGCTTAAGAAAGATAAGTTAGCCTGAGAGTGACTTGGTCACATTTCTTCAGGATGATTTGAAAGTGTTACCAAATACAGGAATTATTTTGATATAATTGGATATATTTGTAAATAAGCATTTGTAATGGAACTTTTTGGATATTCAACAAATATTTATTGAGTGCCTACTACATGCAATGTACCATTTTGTGTCAGATATATTCTAGTGGTGGAAATAGATAAGCAGGATGGCTAAGTCAAATACGGTGTTTAGAAATTTACAAAGAGATAAATAAAGCAAGGGAAAAGATGACAAAAAGTGTCTGTAGTGGGGAAACTAGTACAGGAGGACATCGGAGGGGCATTCAAGGTAGAAAACTCAGTTAAGATCAAAAAGAGAATGGTCATAATGAATGGATCAACGTGACCAAAAAAAGAGTAAAGAATAAGGGAGGAAGGCTAAGGAGTGATGCGAATTGGCAGATCACGATTCACATTTTTTCCTTTCATATTTATCCAAATATTTATTATTGCCAATACAATTTATTCCTGTGTATATGAGTAAACATCAATATTCATTTTCTTTCTGTCTAAAGAATTTCTATTAATATTTCCTGAAACACTTGCTAACAATTTTCTCGGTCATTTTTTACCTGGAAATTTCTTTATTTCATCTTCATTTTTCAAAAATATGTTTTTCTAAATGTAGAATCCTTCTTTGACATTTTTATCAACACTCTAAATAAGTCATTCTTCTGACATTGAAAAATACTTATCCCAAGAAAGATAGACATATCACTTAAAAAGAGTTGAAATGAGAAAAAAGCTACAATTGACTTTTAAAAGCCAGGTTCCTGGCTGTAGCCTGGCCCAGCCCTGGCCATTGCAGCCATCTGAAGAGTGAACCAGCAACTGGAATATCTCTGTATGTCTTTCCCTCTCTCTATATAACTCTGCCTTTCAAATATATAAATCTTAACAACAACCAAAAAGCCATACAGTAAGTGCTTGTGTTGTGAAGACAGTAGTGCGCAGTTACAGAATATGGAAATCAGAACTGTTTTGATGCTGTGGGAATAGGGGCTTAAGACATAGAATAACATATTGGTGACAATATAATATACAGAGTTAAGAGCTTAGAAACAAGCAAAGATGATATGAAGTGGAAAACTGTTAGCTGACTCAGAAGATGATTACAGTAAAGTTGTGGTTACCATTTTAGTGAATGAAAGACAAATCTTCTCAAAATTTAGCAGTTTGCAAGACATTCTAATTGACAACTGAATATATATATTTATCATATACAACATGATGTTTACATTTGTAGAATGGCTAAATTGAAATAGTGTGTATTACCTCACACACTTATTTTTTGTGTGATGAGAACACCTAAAGTTCACCATGTTGAACGATAGATGTCTTGAACATGTTCCTTCTGTCTAACAAGTTTTATATGCTTTGACAAACATGTCCTCAACTCCTTCCCACAACCCCTGGTAACCACCATTTTATAATCTACAATTTTTTCTTTGCTCTGGATTCTACAGTTTGGATCAGACTTGCTGGAATTGGTTTATATCTCTTCCACATGGCCTTGCCTGTAGTCACAAAGCATCTGAGAGTTTGGCTGAAGCTCTTATATCCAAAATAGCTTCTCACTTTTAACAGTTGGAGAACTCACCCAATCTTTATTGCAGTATGGTATCTGGCTTCCAAGAATGAGCAGTCTAATAAGATAAGCCCAAATATGCAAGTGATCATCAAGCCATTGTTCACCTCACAATTGCCAAAGTTCGATCAGCCAAAACAAGTTCCAAGGCAAAGCTTTGGGGGAAGGTGCAGCTGCAGATGGTCTGGTTCATCTGGAGCCATAAATGTCAGAGTCTACCACCAATACTATGTGAAGGAGATATGTGAAGATTTGAAATAAGCTAGATGCATGCAATATGAATAAGAAAAGTATAAACCAATGATATTTATATAACATGTATTTAAATATTTAATTGAATTACTTAACCATATCAAGTATAGATTCAGCAATTTCATCGACAAGCTAATGTATTCACTATTTTACAAACATTTAAAACATCTTCTTAGTGGAAAAAACAGGAAATTGACTTTTATTCACAGTTCGTTTATAGTGGGAGCTCTGTTACCCAAGACAAACTACTGAGCTTTGTTTCTTCTTTTCTAACTTTTTAAAATTTATTTATTTATTTATTTATTTATTTCAAAGTCAGAGTTATAGAAAGAGAGGGAGGGAAGAGGTGAGAGAGAGAGAGAGAGAGAGAGAGAGAATCTTCCTTCAGTTGGTTCACTCCCCAGATGGCTACAATGGCCAGGGCTGGTCCAGGCCAAAACCAGGAGACAGATGCTCCTTCCAGGTCTCCCACATGGGTGGCAGGGGCCCGACCACTTGGGCCATCCTCTGCTGCTTTTCCCAGGCCATTGGCAGGGAGCTGAATTGGAAATGAATCAGTCAGGATGTGAACTGGTGCCCATATGGGATGCTGACATCGCACATGGTAGCTTTACCTGCCACGCCACAACACCAGCCCCTCTTCTTTTCTAAAAAAAAAGGAACATATTGTCCTTGAGGTGGTGACAGAATTAGGAGAAACATGTATAGAAACACAATTGTGAAGAAGCAATGCTGGAGAAAAACTTATTTTTCCATCATATTTCCATGTATTCATGCTATAATTAGTAGAATAAAGTCTGTGATTCTCTATAGGAAGAGACTGGGTGCCAGTGCAAATAAATAGGGTAACATTTATAAATGTTATTTATACACTTAAAGTCTTATATATCAAAGTAAAGCATTATAATATGGTTTTGAAAAGTCTTGGAAGACATTTGTTTTAGCCTTGAGCAAAATCAAAACATGGCATTTTAGAGCAGGATAGTCATATTCATCTCCTTCTTAATAAAAGCATCTGACCAGATAATTTCATCAATATATATTTGTGTGCTGGATTGAAAGTAGACATCAATCAGAACACTTAAAGTATTATCAATTCATTTTCTTACGTTAGAAAGCTGGAATCATTGATGATTTTTATTCTCTCTTTGAATCAAAGCACATGTTTGAATCTGTGTAAGGGTGTGCATGCATCTATGGACACACAAATACACAAATTGTGAAAAATACTCTGATCTTGGAATATCCTTTAAATGCCTAGTTTAGTTCATTTTGTGCACTTATAACAGACTGGGTATTTTATGATGAAGAAGTAAAATGTATTTGGTTCACAGTTCTGAAGGCTGGGGAGTCCAGAAAGTTCAGTATCGAGGGGCCAGTATTTGTTGAAGGCCTCCGTGTTCATCACAACATGGCAGAAAGCATCAGATGGGCGAGAGAGAGGGACAGGAGACAAGTTCACCCTCTTATATGAAACTCACTCCTGTGACAATGGGATTAATTCATTCATGAGCATTCTTCCTTCATGATCTAAATTGCCTTTTGAAGATTCTACTTGTCAACACTTGCGCTGGGAATAAGCTTCCAACCTATGATCTTTGGGGGACACATTCAAACCATAGCCATATATAAAGGTTTCTTTTTTAGCTTTACCTTAAAAGTTGTTAAACATTTCCTAAAAAATAAGGTAGAAGGATGCTGTAAAGTAAACTTGGTAGAAGTCATTCAGTTAAGCGATACTTCACTCAACTATATCTGTATTATTACTGAGTATTGAAATAGCCTCTATTACTGTTGGTAATAAAAGAGGGAAACCATTCTCTCTCTCTCTCTTTTTTTTTTACTTAGAAATCTTTTATTTCTGGGATACAAACTTCATGTTTTTCGTATGTACACATTTAGGAACACAGTGATTCTTCCCACCCTACCCTCCTTCCTGCCTGCACTCACACCCTTCTTCCTCTTCTCTCTCCTATTCCCATTCTTATTTTTTACCAAGATCTATTTTCGATTAACTTTACACACATAAGGTTAACCCTATACTAAGTAAAGAGTTCAACAAATAATATGAGAAAAAAAAAACTGTTCCTCAACAGTGGAGAAAAGGGCTGTTCAAAATCATCACATCTTGAAGTGTCAATTCCACTTGTATAGATCAGGGAAAACGTAAGGTATATGTCTTTTGGGGACTGGATTATCTCACTAAGTATAATGGTTTCCAGTTGCATCCATGTTTTTGCAAATGACAGGATTTCATTTTGTTTTACTGCTGTGTTGTAGTTCATGGTGTACGTATGCTATCATTGCTATATCCAGTCCTCAGTCAACAGACATCTGGGTTTATTCCACATCTTAGCTATTGTGAATTGAGCTGCAATAAGCATGGGAGTAGAGATCACTCTTTCATATGTTGATTTCATTTCCATTGAGTAAATTCCCAGGAGTGGGATGGCTGGGTCATAAGGTAGGTCTATATTCAGATTTCTGAGGTGTCTCCATACTGTCTTCCACACTGGCTGCCTCAGTTTACATTCCTACTAGGAGTGGATCAGGATACCTTTTACCCCACAACCTCGGAGGGCAAGCTTTCAATGTGAAACATAGTGGAGTTGACTTTTCAAGAGCAGATAAATAGCACATAAACCTTATTTGTGTTTATGTATGTATACATTTTGCAATGTGACATGCTCACATGAGTACCATATTCCTTGTCATGCACCTGAATGAATATTAGGAAAAAATAGTCCTTTTATGTTTTTATTTTTTGTTTTAATACAGGTAGAGTTATAGACAGTGAGAGAGAGAGAGAGACAGAGAGAAAAGTCTTCCTTCCATTGGTTCACTCTCCAAATGGGCGCTATGGCCGGTGCTGCGCTGATCCAAAGCCAGAAGCCAGGAGCTTCCTCCTGGTATCCCATGTGGGTGCAGGGCCCAAGCACTTGGGCCATCTTCCACTGCTTTCCCAGGCCACAGCAGAGAGCTGGATCAGAAGTGGAGCAGCCGGGACTCGAACTGGGGTCCACATGGGGTGCTGGCACTGCAAGCGCCAGCTTTATCCACTATGCCACAGTGCCAGCCCCCACATATTACTTTTATTTTGAATCACAGTTGTCAACACTCTTATAGTTTATCTCTGATTATTTAATCCTTTTGTTTTTATTTTTATTTGCATTTACTGCAGCCATCTCTCCATGTTAGTAATTAAACTTTCTGTCATTTTGATTCTGTCCACCTTAGGAAATATATTATTAATTTATGATTTTTTTTTCAGAATGGCAAGTAATGGTGTTCAGTATATTATTATATATTATTTCTATGATCTACAAGCTCCATTTTCATTGTATTTGTGAATTTATTTTGTTTTTATTCATATACTGGAAACAGATTTTGTGGATTTCACATATACACTTTCAAGAACATAGTGAATCTTCCCACCCTTCTTCCCCCCATTCCCACGCTCTGTCCTCCTTCCTTTCCTATTTTTCTTTTAATGTTTATGATTGCATACTTTCCTCTTTTTTTTTTTTTGACAGGCAGAGTGGACAGTGAGAGAGAGAGAGAGAGAGAGAGAAAGGTCCTCCTTTGCCGTTGGTTCACCCTCCAATGGCCAGTGCACCGCGCTGATCCGATGGCAGGAGCCAGGTACTTCTCCTGGTCTCCCATGGGGTGCAGGGCCCAAGCACTTGGGCCATCCTCCACTGCACTCCCTGGCCACAGCAGAGAGCTGGCCTGGAAGAGGGGCAACCGGGACAGAATCCGGCGCCCTGACCGGGAATAGAACCCAGTGTGCTGGGTTAGCCTAGTGAGCTGCGGCGCCCGCCATACTTTCCATTTACTTTCTAATCACAAGCTTAATCCTCCACTAAATAAAGAATTCAACAAGTAGTAAGTAGAGAGACCACTATTCCTCAGAAGTATAGACAGTGGCTGTAAACAATAATCAGATCGCAAGATGTCAGTTTCACTCATACATTGCATATCTTTGTACTCTAAATAGTAGTTTTCACAAAATCAGAGAGACTATGTGATTTTTCTCTTTTGGGGACTGGCTTATTTCACTGCAGATAATTTTTCTTTTATTTTTGGATGACAGCAATTCTAACTGGGGTGAGGTGAAACCTCATTGTGGTTTTTGTTTGTGTTTCCCTGATGGCTACTGATCCTGAGCAGCTTTTCATGTCATTATATTAATCATCTCCTCTTTGAGCTCTAGCTGTATTGAATACATGCATTGTTTCATCATGCAAAGCACAGGTGAGGAATTACCTTATTGGGTTTTTAAATTATTTAATCGACAAATAAAAATTGTACATCTCTATGGGTTCCATGTAATGTTTGATTGATATGTGTATATGATTTGCAATGTCCAGCCAGAGTAAACATATCTGTCTCCTCAAACATTTATCATTTCTTTATGATTAAGACATTCACGATCCTTGGTTCTATTTTTATATAAATATGCAGTATTGTTATCTATAGTCATTTTATGGTACAACATGCCAGAACTTGTTACTCCTATATAACTATAATTTAGGATTTGTCAATCAATCTTCCTTTATCCCATACTCTCTCCAGCCTCTGGTAACCACCATTCCATTCTCAACTTCTACAAAATCAGCCTTTTTTTTTTTTTTAATTCCCCAAATGAGTGAGATCACATGGTATCTGCCTTTCTGTGTTTATTTCACTTCCCATAATTACCTCCAGCTCCACCATGTTGTTGTGAATGACGTGATTTTATTCATTTTTGTGGCTGAATAGTGTTCCATTGCATATATGTACGACATTTTTAAATCAGTTTGTCAGTTGATAGGTTGAGTTCATATTTTTGATGTTGAGAATATTGCTGCAGTAAACAAGGGAGTGCAGATCTCTCTTTGACAGACGTATTTCATTTTCCTTGGATATACACCCAGCAATGGAATTGCTGGATCATATGGTAGTTCTATTTTTAGTTTATTGACGAAGCTCCATACTGTTTTCCACAATGGCTGTGCTCATTTGCATGCTAACCAAACTTCCCTTTTCTCTACGATTCTTCTTTCTACACTGGTTCATTTTTCTTTTGTATCTCCATCTTTCTTTCCTGTTCTTGTCCCTCATTTTCTTTCCTTCTCACTGCCACAGTTACCATGCATCTTGCTCATGCTCCAGTACCTCTAGCACTGTTCTTCTATATCTCGTAGAAGACTTTTCCCCCACCATACCAGACATATGTTTATTTCACTCTGAGGTACGGTTTGAACCCAGGTTATGGTCATCCATCTCTTCTCCCTACACCCCTACACTGCCCCCAGGCTGCTTCCGTAACTAAAATCATAAAATGCAAGAGTAAGTTCAGTTCAGGCAGTGATTTGACTTTGTTAAAATTTCTTAGGCTCAGCTTGTTCTTCAAAGAAGTTATTAAATGTCTTGTTAGCATTTACCCCTCCTAGTTAGAAAGTAGTTTGTACTGTAGCCTTAGAGGGAAAAAAAAAAAAAAACCTGCCAAGGGGAAAAAAAAAGATGGACATTAAGGTGTTAAAAACGAGTTATTCAGTAACTACTGACAGTGTGGGAAAGAGTTGAGCTCCATGCCAATTTGTACTAGAGTGAGGGAGAATAAGGTTGGGGATCCTGAGAGCTGGTGCTCAGGTAGCATCAGGGGAGGGAGTGAGAACTTCTCCAGGGTTGGTCAGTGTAAATATGACCATGACCGGATGGCTGTGTTTGCAGTCTGACAGTTATGGAGTCAGAATTCTGTCCTGCCACTCACGCTCCCCATCCCTCTGCAAGATCACAGTTCTGGTCCTCGGGATGGCTGCTGTATTGTAGAAAATGCAAATCTGTCTCAAAGGAGGGATGACTCACACTTGTAAGCAAGTTCTGTATCCTAAGTGCTCTAATAATGGGAGGTCAGGGGCCTAGCTGCAGGTGGTGGTTAGAACAGCAAATTCTTTGGATAACCTCAGGTTTTTCAGACAGGAACTTAAAAGATGGCTGGGTCATCTCGGGGATATGGCCTTAGGCTTTTAGAAACCCTGCCAGGGCTGGAAAAGTCTCAAAACAGGGGTTTGGCTCAAGTGTTCCAGCTGAGAGCTTTTGTGGTTCTCAAACCTCAGAATTCTCATTCTTCCCAATTTGGTGAGGCCTAGAATCATCATTTCCATTAAAATGGTTCAGCTGTGTGTTTCCCTGTCTTCTCCCCTGGGTGCCTCTTTTCCAAATCCACATTCAGAAGAGAGAAAAGAAAAGAAATTTCAATTTGTTTATTTGCAAATTTGGGAGTTTGGTGAGAACTCCCAGAATATCTTTCTCTTTACCCTGGGGCTAGAGTTGAACAGGTAGAGTCAAAGGCCTGTCCCTGGAGTTTCTCCTTTTTTGACCTCCATGCCTGGATTATGCCTGACAGTGTTGAACTTGACCTGATCTCTGAGATCCGGAAAAACAATGATGAAGGAACTCCCCAGTGACTGTGTGTTCCTAGAAGTGGCCGTCTTACCTGACCAACCTACCCTTGCACATTTACAGAAGAGTTACCTCCACTCCCCCTCCATAACTGCTTTGTATAATAAAACTCTAGATTTCCTCCCGCATTCCTGACAGTTTTCTCTCTAATAAATGTTCTTTCTTTTGCTATGACCTGAATAAATCAGTTCCTTCATGCATTTTGTGTTTAATAGCCCTGACTTTGTACGTGTTATGCTATTCATGACTATTTATTTCTTTTTAAAATTTTGTTTGTTTGATTTACTTGCTCAGGTATTGGGAGAAAAATTATGAAATGAGGTATTCTACCAGCTTAAACTGAAAGCCCAGCTGTAGCTTTTAAACCTTTATGTTCTACATTAGGACAGCAAGATTTGAAGATGAAATGCAAACCAGCTAGGTCTTATGGACTGGACAGGACTTGGATCCCCAAAGTCATTCAGGTGTTTTATTTCTGAAATCTTAGTGTTAAGGGTTGATGGATGAATAGCGGAGACTTGATAATTTTGGCCGCCGAGAGGTGGGGCCAGGTGGAAAGCCTTTAGATTACTGGTGGCTTGCCCGCAGAAGGTGGTTCTCGCGAGAGGGTTGGTTATTTAAGCACGGTTCGTGTTACCTTCTTTCTCTGCTTCCTGTCTCTTTCAACCATAATTCTGCACCAGCTCCACCCGACGCCACACTAACGGTGCCTGCCTGCTCCCAAAATTTGGACCTGTAAACCCTAAGTTGAAATAAAGCTTTATCTTCCTAAGAAACTCCTCTCAAGTATATTAGTTAAAGTCATGGCAAGTTGACTAATAGACGAAGGGAGATAAACTGTGCTGCTAATTTTTACATAAGCCGTGTAAATGATGAGCCATTTGGGCATTCAATTGTTAGGAGATAAATTATGACATATTTAATGCTAGGAATCTCAAAAAATGGAGGGGCAGGAGGACTTGGAGTGAGAGAAATGAATATTACTGAAGAATTTGTTTGCATATTAGGGAAAATATCTCCACTCATCTACTCTTGTCCTCTCCTTCCAGTTTATCTTGCCTGCAGTACAGTCCTACCTCAAAGACTTTGTATTTGCTGTTCCAACTCCTGAAATGTTCTTCTCCAGGATAACTACATAGCTTGCTCTCTTAATTTCTATGCTGAAATGTTACCACTTTCAAAATTTATCTCATTCCAGTATATGTAGAATAGTGATATCATCCTACCATCAAAATCTCAGTTACCTTGCCTACAGACAGGTGTACTACATGGACACTTATTGAATGAATAATATTTTGTGATGACCATCTATCCTTTCGTCTCAAATAAGTTTTTTGAGTCAAAAATGGTGATGATGCATTTAAACTGCAGTAATATTTCCCTATCCTGCAAATATAATTAAATAATCGATATTTGCTTGTGGTTCATTATCAAAAGCAAATTCTATTTTAAAAGGACTATACACACATACATGATACTTCTAAAAGTTAAACTCTAGAATGTAAAAATGATATGTAGTAAAAATCTATCCTCAGTGATGATTTGAAACATACAGCCCAAATTAATTTTAAACAGGCCAGTGCCACGGCTCACTAGGCTAATTCTCCGCCTGCGGCACCCATACCCCGGGTTCTAGTCCCGGTTGGGGCGCCAGATTCTGTCCCGGTTGTTCCTCTTCCAGTCCGGTTCTCTGCTGTGGCCCGGGAAGGCAGTGGAGGATGGCCCAAGTGCTTGGGCCCTGTACCCGCATGGGAGACCAGGAGGAGGCACCTGGCTCCTGGCTTCGGATTGCCGCAGCGCGCTGGCCATAGTAGCCTTTTGGGGGGTGAACCAACGAAAGGAAGACCTTTCTCTCTGTCTCTCTCTGTCTAACTCTGCCTGTCAAAAAAATTAATTTTAAACATATACAACTTTTTATAAACAGAAAATCTGGGCTTGTAGGATAGCATTCAGATAGCCAAGAAAATGATAGATAATTCTACTTAGTGTGGCTCTATTAACATTCATTTTGCCTCTGAAAATTATTGCTATTTTAAGGGTTTTTTTTTTCCCTAAAACTTGTAAAAACACTTTTTAGAGAAGAAAAACTGGACTACAGATTTTTCTTTAAAATGAAAGATGTGGTCACTCATACTAAGCTTAATGCATTTCTAATTACAACTTTCCTTGAATTAGAAATACTTTGCCTCTTTACTTCTAAAGTCTATTTTTTCACTCCATTGTAAATTTTATACATTTTATGGACAGAATAAATGCATCATTAAAAAGATTTACTAATATAATTTACTGAGCTAAAATTCCCAGGTAGTTCCATGCAATTTTTATCTTGAAATCAGAATTACCATAAGTTCTGATTTGTAAAAAAGCAACCAAGATTTTGAAATAACTGTGTGTCTGTTTTTAAGAACATACTTTTATATTTCTCTGAACAAGCCTGTTGTAGGAATTAATGAGGACATTTGTAATGCAATTTGTTCTGTCTCAGAGAAGGTATTATCTCTTAAAGGAGCAAGAATAAGATGTAACTCTATTCATTAGATCCAATTCTCACAAAAGTTGTGAGAACTCTCCAGACAAGGGCTTACAGAAAGAACATTAAATGGATAAAAGATTTTGTATCCCAAAGTGATTGAAGATATAATACAGGCTATGATTATTGTCCCCTAATAGGACTTGCCATTCAGGGACATAAATTCTGTACAAATATGAGCTAACTAAAACCTTCAAACTACTTTTATGAAATCCTTGCATACTTTGGCCTAAAACTATGGAAACTAGTGGTCTTAAGGTAACAGAAAAAGTCCATGGCTACTTAATACATGGTTACAAAAGATGGTCTTATTATTTTAAATAGCTTATTTTGAGCTTTACCTTACATTCCATGAAATTCAACCATTTTATGTGTGCAGTGCTATAATTTTAGTAAATTGGTGTTATGCAACTATCTTCATAACCTAATAGAAAATTTGCTTAATTCCAAAAAAATCCCTCATTACTTTTTACAGCTAATGCCTACTCCCACCTGCAGCCTTGGGTAACCACAGATGGGCTTTTTGTCTCTAAATTTGCCTTTTAGAAAACATTTAATGTAAGCGGCAACATACAATACATAGTCTTTCATATCTGCTTTAACTCCAGTTTGACGTGCTTGAGGTTCATTCATGTTGTAGAAGTATCAATAATTTGTTCCTTTGGAATGCTGAATAGTATTTCATTATATGAATATACCATACTTTGTTTATCCATTCTCCAGTCAATGGACATTTGAATTCTTTCAAGTTTTTGCTATTGTGAATAATACTGCTTTAAACAACTGCTTACATATATTTGTATGGATTTATATTTTTGTTTCTCTTTATAGAGTCTTAGTGTAATTGTTAGGATATATGGGAAATTTATGTCTAACTTTTTAAGACAGCCCAGGCCCTAAAATATGATGAATACCCTATCCTAATTCCCATTGTGAGATCCTACTAAGACTCTGGAGAGTTATGTTCTCCTTTCTAACAGCAAGTCCCGAAAGTTACACATGCATTATCATCAGGTTTTCATGTTCTCTCTCTCCCTCTCTCTCTCTCCCTCCCTTCTTCCTCCCTCCCTCCCTCCCTTCCTCCTTTCTCCCTCTCCCTCCCTCCCTCCCTTCCTCCCTTCTCCCTCTCCCTCCCTCTCTCCCTTCTTCCCTTTCTGCAACACTGCCTTTCAAGCATGTAAAAAATAAACTTGTTTTTAAGATGTTGTGATCCTGAAAAAAGTGAGGTAATGGGTATGTTAATTAGCTTACACAATGTATGCACTTATGAAAACATCACTTAAGGGCTGGTATTATGTCGCAGCAGGTTATGCTGCTGCTTGGGATGCCAGCATTCCATATCAGAGTGCCAGTTGGAGTTCTGGCTATTCTTGCTTCTGATCCAGCTCCCTGCTAATGTGCCTGGGAAGGCAACTGAAGATGATTCAAGTACTTATGCCCCTGCCACCCATGTGGGAGACCAGAATGGGGTTCCTGGCTCCTGGCTTTGGCCTGGCCAGATCTGGGTATTGCGACCATTTGGGGAGTAAACCTGTAGATGGAAGATATTCTCTCTCTCTCCCTCTCCCTACCCCATGTG